>NC_068427.1:50334650-50347150 GCF_023373465.1 Oncorhynchus keta
GTGAGGAGGAGGAGGAGGAGGAGGAGGAGGAGGAGGAGGAGAGGAGGAGGAGGAGGGATGGTACACAATAAACACAGGGCTGTGTGAGGAGGAGGAAGAGGAGGAGGAAGATGGTACAATAAACACAGGGCTGTGTGAGGAGGAGGAGGAGGAGGAGGATGAGGAGGAGGAGGAAGATGGTACAATAAACACAGGATGTGATGAGGAGGAGGAGGAGGAAGAAGATGGTACACAAAAACACAGGGCTGTGTGAGGAGGAGGAGGAGGAAGATGGTACAATAAACACAGGGCTGTGTGAGGAGGAGGAGGAGGAGGAGGAGGAGGAGAGGAGGAGGAGGAGGAGGAGGAGGAGGAAGATGGTACAATAAACACAGGACTGTGTGAGGAGGAGGAAGAGGAGGAGGAGGAGGAAGATGGTACAATAAACACAGGACTGTGTGAGAGGAGGAGGAGGAAGATGGTATGAATGAACACAGGACTGATGATGAGGAGGAGGAGGAAGATTTGGAGGAGGAGGAGGAGGAGGAGATGAGGATGGAGGAGGAGGATGATGAAGATGGTACAATAAACACAGGGCTGTGATGAGGAGGAGGAGGAGGAGGAGGAGGAGGAGGAAGATGGTACAATAAACACAGGGCTGTGTGAGGAGGAGGAGGAGGAGGAGGAGGAGGAGGAGGAGGAGGAGGAGGAGGAAGATGGTACAATAAACACAGGGCTGTGTGAGGAGGAGGAGGAGGAGGAGGAGGAGGAGGAGGAGGAGGAGGAGAGGAAGATGGTACAATAAACACAGGGCTGTGATGAGGAGGAGGAGGGAGGAGGAAGGAAGATGGTACAATAAACACAGGACTGTGATGAGGAGGAGGAGGAGGAGGAGGAGGAGGAGGAAGATGGTACAATAAACACAGGGCTGTGTGGAGGAGGAGGAGGAGGAAGATGGTACAATAAACACAGGGCTGTGTGAGGAGGAGGAGGAGGAGGAGGAGGAGGAGGAGGAGGAAGATGGTACAATAAACACAGGGCTGTGTGAGGAGGAGGAGATGATGAAGATTTATACAATAAACACAGGGCTGTGAGGAGGAGGAGGAGGAAGATGGATGAGGAGGAGGAGGAGGAAGATGGTACAATAAACACAGGGCTGTGTGAGGAGGAGGAGGAGGAGGAGGAGGAGGAGGAGGAGGAGGAGGAGGAAGATGGTACAATAAACACAGGACTGTGTGAGGAGGAGGAAGAGGAGGAGGAGGAGGAAGATGGTACAATAAACACAGGACTGTGTGAGGAGGAGGAGGAGGAGGAGGAGGAGGAGGAGGAGGAAGAGGAGGAGGAAGATGGTAAAAACACAGGACTGTGTGAGGAGGAGGAGGAGGAGGAGGAGGAGGAGGAGGAAGATGGTACAACAAACACAGGACTGTGAGGAGGAGGAGGAGGAGGAGGAGGAGGAGGAGGAGGAGGAGGAGGAGGAAGATGGTACAATAAACACAGGACTGTGTGAGGAGGAGGAGGAGGAGGAGGAGGAGGAGGAGGAGGAGGAAGATGGTACAATAAACACAGGACTGTGTGAGGAGGAGGAGGAGGAGGAAGATGGTACAATAAACACAGGACTGTGTGAGGAGGAGAGGAGGAGGAGGAGGAGGAGGAGGAGGAGGAGGAGGAGGAGGAAGATGGTACAATAAAAACACAGGGCTGTGATGAGGAGGAGGAAGAGGAGGAGGAAGATGGTACAATAAACACAGGGCTGATGATGAGGAGGAGGAGGAGGAGGAGGAGGAGGGAGGAGGAGGAAGATGGTACAATAAACACAGGGCTGTGTGAGGAGGAGGAGGAGGAGGAAGATGGTACAATAAACACAGGGCTGTGTGAGGAGGAGGAGGAGGAAGATGGAATAAACACAGGGCTGTGTGAGGAGGAGGAGGAGGAGGAACACAGGAGGAGGAGGAGGAGGAGGAGGAGGAGGAGGAGGAGGAGGAGGAAGATGGTACAATAAACACAGGACTGTGTGAGGAGGAGGAGAGAGGAGGAGGAGGAGGAAGATGGTACAATAAACACAGGACTGTGTGAGGAGGAGGAGGAGGAGGAGGAGGAGGAGGAGGAGGAGGAGGAGGAAGATGGTACAATAAACACAGGACTGTGTGAGGAGGAGGAGGAGGAGGAGGAGGAGGAGGAGGAGGAAGATGGTACAATAAACACAGGGCTGTGTGAGGAGGAGGAGGAGGAGGAGAGGAGGAGGAGGAGAGGAAGATGGTACAATAAACACAGGGCTGTGTGAGGAGGAGGAGGAGGAGGAGGAGGAGGAGGAGGAGGAGGAGGAGGAGGAGGATGAAGATGGTACAACAAACACAGGGCTGTGTGAGGAGGAGGAGGAGGAGGAGGAGGAGGAGGAGGAGGAGGAAGATGGTACAATAAACACAGGGCTGTGTGAGGAGGAGGAGGAGGAAGATGGTACAATAAACACAGGGCTGTGTGAGGAGGAGGAGGAGGAGGAAGATGGTACAATAAACACAGGGCTGTGTGAGGAGGAGGAGGAGGAGGAGGAGGAGGAGGAGGAGGAGAAGGAGGAGGAGGAGGAAGATGGTACAATAAACACAGGACTGTGTGAGGAGGAGGAGGAGGAGGAGGAGGAGGAAGATGGTAATAAACACAGGACTGTGTGAGGAGGAGGAGGAGGAGGAGGAGGAGGAGGAGGAGGAGGAGGAGGAAGATGGTACAATAAACACAGGGCTGTGTGGAGGAGGAGGAGGAGGAAGATGGTACAATAAACACAGGGCTGTGTGAGGAGGAGGAGGAGGAGGAGGAGGAGGAAGATGGTACAATAAACACAGGGCTGTGAGGAGGAGGAGGAGGAGGAGGAAGATGGTACAATAAAAACACAGGGCTGTGTGAGGAGGAGGAGGAGGAAGATGGTACAATAAACACAGGAGGTGAGGAGGAGGAGGAGGAAGATGGTACAATAAACACAGGACTGTGTGAGGAGGAGGAGGAGGAGGAGGAGGAGGAGGAGGAGGAGGAGGAGGAGGAGGAGGAGGAGGAAGATGGTACAATAAACACAGGGCTGTGTGAGGAGGAGATGATGAGAGGATGAGGAGGAGGATGAGGAAGATGGTACAACAAACACAGGGCTGTGTGAGGAGGAGGAGGAGGAGGAGGATGGAGGAGGAGGAGGAAGATGGTACAATAAACACAGGGCTGTGTGAGGAGGAGGAGGAGGATGAGAGGAGGATGAGGAGGAAGATGGTACAATAAACACAGGGCTGTGTGAGGAGGAGGAGGAGGAGGAAGATGATGGTACAATAAACACAGGACTGTGAGGAGGAGGAGGAGGAGGAGGAGGAGGAGGAGGAGGAGGAGATGGATGGTACAATAAACACAGGGCTGTGTGAGGAGGAGGAAGAGGAGGAGGAAGATGGAAGATGGTACAATAAACACAGGGCTGTGTGAGGAGGAGGAGGAGGAGGAGGAGGAGGAGGAGGAGGAGGAGGAAGATGGTACAATAAACACAGGGCTGTGTGAGGAGGAGGAGGAGGAGGAGGAGATGGTACAAGATGGTACAATACACAGGGCTGTGTGAGGAGGAGGAGGAGGAAGATGGTACAATAAACACAGGGCTGTGTGAGGAGGAGGAGGAGGAGGAGGAGGAGGAGGAGGAGGAGGAGGAGGAGGAAGATGGTACAATAAACACAGGACTGTGTGAGGAGGAGGAAGAGGAGGAGGAGGAGGAAGATGGTACAATAAACACAGGACTGTGAGGAGGAGGAGGAGGAGGAGAGGAGGAGGAGGAGGAAGATGGTACAAAAAAACACAGGGCTGTGATGAGGAGGAGGAGGAGGAGGAGGAGGAGGAGGAGGATGAGATGAAGATGGTACAATAAACACAGGGCTGTGTGAGGAGGAGGAGGAGGAGGAGGAGGAGGAGGAGGAGGAGGAGGAGGAAGATGGTACAATAAACACAGGACTGTGTGAGGAGGAGGAGGAGGAGGAGGAGGAGGAGGAGGAGGAGGAGGAGAAGATGGTACAATAAACACAGGACTGTGTGAGGAGGAGGAGGGAGGAAGATGGTACAATAAACACAGGACTGTGTGAGGAGGAGGAGGAGGAGGAGGAGGAGGAGGAGGAGGAGGAGGAGGAGGAGGAGGAGATGGTACAATAAACACAGGGCTGTGTGAGGAGGAGGAAGAGGAGGAGGAAGATGGTACAATAAACACAGGGCTGTGTGAGGAGGAGGAGGAGGAGGAGGAGGAGGAGGAGGAGGAGGAGGAACAAGATGGTACAATAAACACAGGGCTGTGAGGAGGAGGAGGAGGAGGAAGATGGTACAATAAACACAGGGCTGTGTGAGGAGGAGGAGGAGGAAGATGGTACAATAAACACAGGGCTGTGTGAGGAGGAGGAGGAGGAGGAGGAGGAGGAGGAGGAGGAGGAGGAGGAGGAGGAGGAGGAGGAGGAGGAGGAGGAAGATGGTACAATAAACACAGGACTGTGTGAGGAGGAGGAAGAGGAGGAGGAGGAGGAAGATGGTACAATAAACACAGGACTGTGTGAGGAGGAGGAGGAGGAGGAGGAGGAGGAGGAGGAGGAGGAGGAGGAAGATGGTACAATAAACACAGGACTGTGTGAGGAGGAGGAGGAGGAGGAGGAGGAGGAGGAGGAGATGAGGAGGAGGAAAGATGGTACAATAAACACAGGGCTGTGTGAGGAGGAGAGGAGGAGGATGAGGATGAGGAGGAGGAGGAAGGAGGAGGAAGATGGTACAAAAACACAGGGCTGTGTGAGGAGGAGGAGGAGGAGGAGGAGGAGGAGGAGGAGGAGGAGGAGGAGGAAGATGGTACAATAAACACAGGGCTGTGTGAGGAGGAGGAGGAGGAGGAGGAGGAGGAGGAGGAAGATGGTACAATAAACACAGGGCTGTGTGAGGAGGAGGAGGAGGAGGAGATGGTACAATAAACACAGGAGTGAGGAGGAGGAGGAGGAGGAGGAAGATGGTACAATAAACACAGGGCTGTGTGAGGAGGAGGAGGAGGAGGAGATGGACAATAAACACAGGGCTGTGTGAGGAGGAGGAGGAGGAAGATGGTACAATAAACACAGGGCTGTGTGAGGAGGAGGAGGAGGAGGAGGAGGAGGAGGAGGAGGAGGAGGAGGAGAGGAGGGAGGAGGAAGATGGTACAATAAACACAGGGCTGTGTGAGGAGGAGGAGGAGGAGGAGGAAGATGGTACAATAAACACAGGGCTGTGTGAGGAGGAGGAGGAGGAAGATGGAGGAGGGCTGAGGAGGAGGAGGAGGAAGATGGTACAATAAACACAGGACTGTGTGAGGAGGAGGAGGAGGAGGAGGAGGAGGAGGAGGAGGAGGAGGAGGAGGAGGAAGATGGTACAATAAACACAGGGCTGTGTGAGGAGGAGGAGGAGGAGGAGGAGGAGGAGGAGGAGATGGTACAATAAACACAGGGCTGTGTGAGGAGGAGGAGGAGGAGGAGGAGGAAGATGGTACAATAAACACAGGGCTGTGTGAGGAGGAGGAGGAGGAGGAGGAGGAGGAGAGGAGGAGGAGGAGGAGGAGGAAGATGGTACAATAAACACAGGGCTGTGTGAGGAGGAGGAGGAGGAGGAAGATGGTACAATAAACACAGGACTGTGTGAGGAGGAGGAGGAGGAGGAGGAGGAGGGAGGAGGAGGAGGAGGAGGAAGATGGTACAATAAACACAGGGCTGGAGAGAGGAGGAGGAGGAGATGAAGATGGTACAATAAACACAGGGCTGTGTGAGAGGAGGAGGAGGAGGAGGAGGAGGATGAGGATGATGGAGGAGGAGGAGGAGGAACACAGGAGGAGGAGGAGGAGGAGGAGGAGGAGGAAGATGGTACAATAAACACAGGGCTGTGTGAGGAGGAGGAGGAGGAGGAAGATGGTACAATAAACACAGGAGGAGGAGGAGGAGGAGGAGGAGGAGGAGGAGGAGGAGGAGGAGGAGGAGGAGGAGGAGGAGGAAGATGGTACAATAAACACAGGACTGTGTGAGGAGGAGGAAGAGGAGGAGGAGAGGAAGATGGTACAATAAACACAGGACTGTGAGGAGGAGGAGGAGGAAGATGGAGGAGGAGGAAAGGAGGAGGAGGAAGATGGTACAACAAACACAGGACTGTGTGAGGAGGAGGAGGAGGAGGAGGAGGAGGAGGAGGAGGAGGAGGAGGAGGAAGATGGTACAATAAACACAGGGCTGTGTGAGGAGGAGGAGGAGGAGGAGGAGGATGGAGGAGGAGGAGGAGGAAGATGGTACAATAAACACAGGACTGTGTGAGGAGGAGGAGGAGGAGGAGGAGGAGAGGAGGAGAGGAGATGGTACAACAAACACAGGACTGTGTGAGGAGGAGGAGGAGATGAGGAGGAGGAGGAGGAGATGGTACAATAAACACAGGGCTGTGTGAGGAGGAGGAGATGAGAGAGGAAGATGAAGATGGTACAATAAACACAGGACTGTGAGGAGGAGGAGGAGGAGGAGGATGAGGAGGAAGATGGAACAATAAACACAGGGCTGTGTGAGGAGGAGGAGGATGAGGAGGAGGAAGATGGACAATAAACACAGGGCTGGAGGAGGAGGAGGAGGAAGATGGTACAATAAACACAGGACTGTGGAGGAGGAGGAGGAGGAGGAGGAGGAGGAGGAGGAGGAGGAGGAGGAGGAGAGGAGGAGGAGGAAGATGACAATGAGGAGGAGGAGGAGGAGGAGGAGGAGGAAGATGGTACAATAAACAGGAGGAGGAGGAGTGAGGAGGAGGAGGAGGAGGAAGATGAAGAGGAGGAGGAGGAGGAGGAGGAGGAGGAAGATGGTACAATAAACACAGAGATGATGAGGAGGAGGAGGGAAGGAGGACAGGAGGAGGAGGAGGAAGATGGTACAATAAACAGGAGAGAGGAGGAGGAAGAGGAGGAGGAGGAGGAGGAGGAGGAAACACAGGAGGAGATGAGGAGGAGGAGGAGGAAGATGACAACAAACACAGGGCTGAAGGAGGAGGAGGAGGAGGAGGAAGATGGTACAATAAACACAGGACTGTGGAGGAGGAGGAGGAGGAGGAGGAGGAGGAGGAGGAGGAGGAGGGAAGATGGTACAATAAACACAGGGCTGTGTGAGGAGAGGAGAGGAGGAGGAAGATGGTACAACAAACACAGGAGGAAGTGTGAGGAGGAGGAGGAGATGAGGAGGAGAGGAGATGAGGAGGAGGAGGAGGAAGATGGTACAAACACAGGGCTGTGATGAGGAGGAGGAGGAGGAGGAAGATGGTACAACAAACACAGGGCTGTGTGAGGAGAGAGGAGGAGGAAGATGGTACAACAAACACAGGAGGAGGAAGATGTGAGGAGGAGGAGGAGGAGATGATGAGATGAGGAGGAGAGGAGGAGGAGGAAGATGGTACAATAAACACAGGAGGAGGAGGAGGAGGAGAGGAGGAGGAGGAGGAAGATGGTACAATAAACACAGGACTGTGTGAGGAGGGAGGAGGAAGATGGAGGAGGGAGGAGGAAGATGGTAAACACAGGACTGTGTGAGGAGGAGGAGGAGGAGGAGGAAGATGGTACAAACACAGGAGGGAGGAGGAGGAGAGGAGGAGGAGATGGTACAATAAACACAGGAGAAGAGGAGGAGAGGAGGATGAGGAGGAGAGGAGGAGAGGAAGAGGAAGATGGTACAAACGACAGGAGAGAGGAGGAGGAAGATGATGATGACAAACAGACAGGAGAGAGGAGGAGGAGGATGATGATGAACGATGAGGAGGAGGAGGAAGATGGTACAAACAAGGGCACAGGAGGATGATGATGTGATGATGAGAGGGATGAGGATGAGGAAGATGATACAAACACAGGAGAGAGGAGGAGGAAGATGAGGACAGGAGGAGGAGGAGGAGGAGGAAGATGATAAACACAGGAGAGAGGAGGAAGATGATACAGAGGAGGAGGAGGAGGAAGATGGTACAACAAACACAGGAGAGAGGAGGAGGATGAGGAGGAGGAGGAGAGGAGGAGGAAGATGGTACAATAAACACAGGGCTGTGGAGGAGGAGGAGAGGAGGAGGAAGATGGTACAACAAACACAGGGAAGATGATGGAGGAGGAGGAGGAGGAGGAGGAAGATGATACAACGACAGGAGAGAGGAGGAGGAAGATGATGATGACGAGGAGGAGAGAGGAGGAGGAAGATGGTACAACACAGGACAGGAGGAGAGGAGGAGGAAGATGGTACAACGACAGGAGAGAGGAGGAGGAAGATGGAGGACAACAGGAGAGAGGAGGAGGAAGATGATGTACAACAAACACAGGAGGAGGAGGACAGGAGAGAGGAAGATGGTACAACGACAGGAGAGAGGAGGAGGAAGATGGAGGAAGATGGAGAGAGGAGGAGGAAGATGGTACAACGACAGGAGAGAGGAGGAGGAAGATGGTACAACGACAGGAGAGAGGAGGAGGAAGATGGTACAACAGCAGGAGAGAGGAAGAGGAAGATGGTACAACGACAGGAGAGAGAGGAGGAAGATGGTACAACGACAGGAGAGAGGAGGAGGAAGATGGTACAAACGACAGGAGAGAGGAGGAGGAAGATGGTACAACGACAGGAGAGAGGAGGAGGAAGATGGTACAACGACAGGAGAGAGGAAGAGGAAGATGGTAGGACGACAGGAGAGAGGAGGAGGAAGATGGTACAACAAACACAGGAGAGAGAGGAGGAAGATGATACAACGACAGGAGAGAGGAGGAAGATGATACAACGACAGGAGAGAGGAGGAGGAAGATGATACAACGACAGGAGAGAGGAGGAGGAAGATGATACAACACAGGAGAGAGGAAGAGGAAGATGATACAAACGACAGGAGAGAGGAGGAAGATGGTACAACGACAGGAGAGAGGAGGAGGAAGATGGTACAAACACAGGAGAGAGGAGGAGGAAGATGGACAACGACAGGAGAGAGGAGGAGGAAGATGGTACAACGACAGGAGAGAGGAGGAGGAAGATGGTACAACGACAGGAGGAGGAGGAGGAAGAGATACAACGAGGAGAGAGGAGGAGGAAGATGGTATAAACACAGGAGAGAGGAAGAGGAAGATGATACAACGAGGAGAGAGGAGGAGGAAGATGGTACAATAAACACAGGACTGTGTGAGGAGGAGGAGGAGGAGGAGGAGGAGGAGGAGGAGGAGGAGGAAGATGGTACAATAAACACAGGGCTGTGAGGAGGAGGAGGAGGAGGAGGAGGAGGAGGAAGATGGTACAATAAACACAGGGCTGTGTGAGGAGGAGGAGGAGGAGGAGGAGGAGGAGGAGGAGGAAGATGAAGATGGTACAATAAACACAGGACTGTGTGAGGAGGAGGAGGAGGAGGAGGAGGAAGATGGTACAATAAACACAGGACTGTGTGGAGGAGGAGGAGGAGGAGGAGGAAGATGGTACAATAAACACAGGACTGTGTGAGGAGGAGGAGGAGGAGGAGGAGGAGGAGGAGGAGGAGATGAGGAAGATGGTACAATAAACACAGGGCTGTGTGAGGAGGAGGAAGAGGAGGAGGAAGATGGTACAATAAACACAGGGCTGTGATGAGGAGGAGGAGGAGGAGGAGGAGGAGGAGGAGAAGATGGTACAATAAACACAGGGCTGTGTGAGGAGGAGGAGGAGGAGGAGGAGGAGGAGATGGTACAATAAACACAGGACTGTGTGAGGAGGAGGAGGAGGAGATGGTGACAATAAACACAGGACTGTGTGAGGAGGAGGAGGAGGAGGAGGAGGAGGAGGATGAGGAGGAAGAGGAAGATGGTACAATAAACACAGGGCTGTGAGGAGGGAGGAGGAAGAGGAGGAGGAAGATGATACAACAAACACAGGGCTGTGTGAGGAGGAGGATGATGATGATGATGATGATGAGGATGATGATGATGATGAGGAGGAACAGGAGGATGAGGAGGAAGATGGTACAATAAACACAGGGCTGTGAGGAGGAGGAGGAGGAGGAGGAGGAGGAGGAGGAGGAGGAGGAGGAGGAGGAAGATGGTACAATAAACACAGGGCTGTGTGAGGAGGAGGAGGAGGAGGAGGAGGAGGAGGAGGAGGAGGAGGAGGAAGATGGTACAATAAACACAGGACTGTGTGAGGAGGAGGAGGAGGAGGAGGAGGAGGAGGAGGAAGATGGTACAATAAACACAGGACTGTGTGAGGAGGAGGAGGAGGAGGAAGATGGTACAATAAACACAGGACTGTGTGAGGAGGAGGAGGAGGAGGAGGAGGAGGAGGAGGAGGATGGTACAATAAACACAGGACTGTGTGAGGAGGAGGAGGAGGAGGAGGAGGAGAGGAGGAGGAGGAGGAGGAGGAGGATGGTACAATAAACACAGGACTGTGTGAGGAGGAGGAGGAGGAGGAGGAGGAGGAGGAGGAAGATGGTACAATAAACACAGGACTGTGTGAGGAGGAGGAGGAGGAGGAGGAGGAGGAGGAGGATGGTACAATAAACACAGGACTGTGTGAGGAGGAGGAGGAGGAGGAGGAGGAGGAGGAGGAGGAGGAAGATGGTACAACGACAGGAGAGAGGAGGAGGAAGATGGTACAACAGCAGGAGAGAGGAAGAGGAAGATGGTACAACGACAGGAGAGAGGAAGATGGTACAACGACAGGAGAGAGGAGGAGGAAGATGGTACGACAGCAGGAGAGAGGAGGAGGAAGATGATACAACAGCAGGAGAGAGGAAGAGGAAGATGGTACAACGACAGGAGAGAGGAGGAGGAAGATGGTACAACGACAGGAGAGAGGAAGAGGAAGATGGTACAGCGACAGGAGAGAGGAAGATGGTACAACGACAGGAGAGAGGAGGAGGAAGATGGTACAACGACAGGAGAGAGGAAGAGGAAGATGATACAACGACAGGAGAGAGGAAGAGGAAGATGGTACAGCGACAGGAGAGAGGAGGAGGAAGATGGTACAATAAACACAGGACTGTGTGAGGAGGAGGAGGAGGAGGAGGAGGAGGAGGAGGATGGTACAACAGCAAGAGAGAGGAAGATGGTACAACGACAGGAGAGAGGAAGAGGAAGATGGTACAACAGCAGGAGAGAGGAAGAGGAAGATGGTACAACGACAGGAGAGAGGAAGAGGAAGATGGTACAACGACAGGAAAGAGGAGGAGGAAGATGGTACAACAGCAGGAAAGAGGAAGAGGAAGATGGACAACGAGGAGAGAGGAGGAGGAAGATGGTACAACAGCAAGAGAGAGGAAGATGGTACAACGAGGAGGAGGAAGAGAAGATGGTACAACAGCAGGAGAGAGAAAGAGGAAGATGGTACAACAGCAGGAGAGAGGAAGAGGAAGATGGTACAACAGCAGGAGAGAGGAAGAGGAAGATGGTACAACGAAACACAGGAGAGAGGAGGAGGAAGATGATACAACACAGGAGAGAGGAGGAGGATGATGATACAACGACAGGAGAGAGGAGGAGGAAGATGGTACAACGACAGGAGAGAGGAGGAGGAAGATGGTACAACAGCAGGAGAGAGGAAGAGGAAGATGGTACAACGACAGGGAGAGAGGAGGAGGAAGATGGTGAACGACAGGAGAGAGGAGGAGGAAGATGGTACAACGACAGGAGAGGAGGAGGAGGAAGATGGTACAACGACAGGAGAGAGGAGGAGGAAGATGGAGAGGAGATGAGGAAGAAGATGGTACAACACAGGAGAGGAGAGGAAGATGGAGGAGAGAGGAGGAGGAAGATGGTACAATAAACACAGAGGAGAGAGGAGGAGGAAGATGGTACAACGACAGGAGAGAGGAGGAGGAAGATGGTGAACGACAGGAGAGAGGAAGAGGAAGATGGTACAACGACAGGAGAGAGGAGGAGGAAGATGGTACAACGAAGAGAGGAGGAGGAAGATGAGGAGGAGGAGGAGGAGGAGGAAGATGATAAAATAAATACAGGAGAGAGGAGGAGGAAGATGATACAACGACAGGAGAGAGGAGGAGGAAGATGATACAACGACAGGAGAGAGGAGGAGGAAGATGATACAACGACAGGAGAGAGGAAGAGGAAGATGATACAACGACAGGAGAGAGGAGGAAGATGGTACAACGACAGGAGAGAGGAGGAGGAAGATGGTACAACGACAGGAGAGAGGAGGAGGAAGATGGTACAACGACAGGAGAGAGGAGGAGGAAGATGGTACAACGACAGGAGAGAGGAGGAGGAAGATGATACAACGACAGGAGAGAGGAGGAGGAAGATGATACAACGACAGGAGAGAGGAAGAGGAAGATGATACAACGACAGGAGAGAGGAGGAGGAAGATGGTACAACGACAGGAGAGAGGAGGAGGAAGATGGTACAACGACAGGAGAGAGGAGGAGGAAGATGGTACAACGACAGGAGAGAGGAAGACAGGAAGATGGTACAACGACAGGAGAGAGGAAGAGGAAGATGGTACAACGACAGGAGAGAGGAGGAGGAAGATGGTACAACGACAGGAGAGAGAGGAGGAGGAAGA
>NC_068427.1:50352150-50382150 GCF_023373465.1 Oncorhynchus keta
GATGGTACAACGACAGGAGAGAGGAGGAGGAAGATGATACAACGACAGGAGAGAGGAGGAGGAAGATGATACAACGACAGGAGAGAGGAGGAGGAAGATGATACAACGACAGGAGAGAGGAGGAGGAAGATGATACAACGACAGGAGAGAGGAAGAGGAAGATGATACAACGACAGGAGAGAGGAGGAAGATGGTACAACGACAGGAGAGAGGAGGAGGAAGATGGTACAACGACAGGAGAGAGGAGGAGGAAGATGGTACAACGACAGGAGAGAGGAGGAGGAAGATGGTACAACGACAGGAGAGAGGAGGAGGAAGATGATACAACGACAGGAGAGAGGAAGAGGAAGATGATACAACGACAGGAGAGAGGAGGAGGAAGATGGTACAACGACAGGAGAGAGGAGGAGGAAGATGGTACAACGACAGGAGAGAGGAGGAGGAAGATGGTACAACGACAGGAGAGAGGAAGAGGAAGATGGTACAACGACAGGAGAGAGGAAGAGGAAGATGGTACAACGACAGGAGAGAGGAGGAGGAAGATGGTACAACGACAGGAGAGAGGAGGAGGAAGATGGTACAACGACAGGAGAGAGGAGGAGGAAGATGGTACAACGACAGGAGAGAGGAGGAGGAAGATGGTACAACAGCAGGAGAGAGGAAGAGGAAGATGGTACAACGACAGGAGAGAGGAGGAGGAAGATGGTACAACGACAGGAGAGAGGAGGAGGAAGATGGTACAACGACAGGAGAGAGGAGGAGGAAGATGGTACAACGACAGGAGAGAGGAGGAGGAAGATGGTACAACGACAGGAGAGAGGAAGAGGAAGATGGTACAACGACAGGAGAGAGGAGGAAGATGGTACAACGACAGGAGAGAGGAGGAGGAAGATGAGGACAGGAGAGAGGAGGAAGATGATACAACGACAGGAGAGAGGAGGAGGAAGATGATACAACGACAGGAGAGAGGAGGAGGAAGATGATACAACGACAGGAGAGAGGAAGAGGAAGATGATACAACGACAGGAGAGAGGAGGAAGATGGTACAACGACAGGAGAGAGGAGGAGGAAGATGGTACAACGACAGGAGAGAGGAGGAGGAAGATGGTACAACGACAGGAGAGAGGAGGAGGAAGATGGTACAACGACAGGAGAGAGGAGGAGGAAGATGGTACAACGACAGGAGAGAGGAGGAGGAAGATGATACAACGACAGGAGAGAGGAGGAGGAAGATGATACAACGACAGGAGAGAGGAAGAGAAGATGATACAACGGAAGAGGAGGAGGAAGATGGTACAACGACAGGAGAGAGGAGGAGGAAGATGGTACAACGACAGGAGAGAGGAGGAGGAAGATGGTACAACGACAGGAGAGAGGAGGAGGAAGATGATACAACGACAGGAGAGGGAGGAGGAAGATGGTACAACGACAGGAGAGAGGAGGAGGAAGATGGAGGGAGAGAGGAGGAAGATGATACAACGACAGGAGAGAGGAGGAGGAAGATGGTACAACGACAGGAGAGAGGAGGAGGAAGATGGTACAACGACAGGAGAGAGGAGGAGGAAGATGGTACAACGACAGGAGAGAGGAGGAGGAAGATGATACAACGACAGGAGAGAGGAGGAGGAAGATGATACAACGACAGGAGAGAGGAGGAGGAAGATGGTACAACGACAGGAGAGAGGAGGAGGAAGATGGTACAACGACAGGAGAGAGGAGGAGGAAGATGGTACAACGACAGGAGAGAGGAGGAGGAAGATGGTACAACGACAGGAGAGAGGAGGAGGAAGATGGTACAACGACAGGAGAGAGGAGGAGGAAGATGATACAACGACAGGAGAGAGGAGGAGGAAGATGGTACAACGACAGGAGAGAGGAGGAGGAAGATGATACAACGACAGGAGAGAGGAGGAGGAAGATGATACAACGACAGGAGAGAGGAGGAGGAAGATGATACAACGACAGGAGAGAGGAGGAGGAAGATGGTACAACGACAGGAGAGAGGAGGAGGAAGATGGTACAACGACAGGAGAGAGGAGGAGGAAGATGGTACAACGACAGGAGAGAGGAGGAGGAAGATGATACAACGACAGGAGAGAGGAGGAGGAAGATGGTACAACGACAGGAGAGAGGAGGAGGAAGATGGTACAACGACAGGAGAGAGGAGGAGGAAGATGATACAACGACAGGAGAGAGGAGGAGGAAGATGGTACAACGACAGGAGAGAGGAGGAGGAAGATGGTACAACGACAGGAGAGAGGAGGAGGAAGATGATACAACGACAGGAGAGAGGAGGAGGAAGATGATACAACGACAGGAGAGAGGAGGAGGAAGATGATACAACGACAGGAGAGAGGAGGAGGAAGATGATACAACGACAGGAGAGAGGAGGAAGATGGTACAACGACAGGAGAGAGGAGGAGGAAGATGGTACAACGACAGGAGAGAGGAGGAGGAAGATGGTACAACGACAGGAGAGAGGAGGAGGAAGATGATACAACGACAGGAGAGAGGAGGAGGAAGATGATACAACGACAGGAGAGAGGAAGAGGAAGATGATACAACGACAGGAGAGAGGAGGAGGAAGATGGTACAACGACAGGAGAGAGGAGGAGGAAGATGGTACAACGACAGGAGAGAGGAGGAGGAAGATGGTACAACGACAGGAGAGAGGAGGAGGAAGATGGTACAACGACAGGAGAGAGGAAGAGGAAGATGGTACAACGACAGGAGAGAGGAGGAGGAAGATGGTACAACGACAGGAGAGAGGAGGAGGAAGATGGTAAGATGGTACAACGACAGGAGAGAGGAGGAGGAAGATGGTACAACGACAGGAGAGAGGAGGAAGGAGGAAGATGGTACAACGACAGGAGAGAGGAGGAGGAGGAAGATGGTACAACGACAGGAGAGAGGAGGAGGAAGATGGTACAACGACAGGAGAGAGGAGGAGGAAGATGGTACAACGACAGGAGAGAGGAGGAGGAAGATGGTACAACGACAGGAGAGAGGAGGAGGAAGATGGTACAACGACAGGAGAGAGGAGGAGGAAGATGGTACAACGACAGGAGAGAGGAGGAGGAAGATGGTACAACGACAGGAGAGAGGAGGAGGAAGATGGTACAACGACAGGAGAGAGGAGGAGGAAGATGGTACAACGACAGGAGAGAGGAGGAGGAAGATGGTACAACGACAGGAGAGAGGAGGAGGAAGATGGTACAACGACAGGAGAGAGGAGGAGGAAGATGGTACAACGACAGGAGAGAGGAGGAGGAAGATGGTACAACGACAGGAGAGAGGAGGAGGAAGATGGTACAACGACAGGAGAGAGGAGGAGGAAGATGGTACAACGACAGGAGAGAGGAGGAGGAAGATGGTACAACGACAGGAGAGAGGAGGAGGAAGATGGTACAACGACAGGAGATGGCATCTAGAATACCTAGAAGGATACCAGTTTTTCCCCTTCGGACTTCAAACTGCAAATCTAGGGTGGCATGCCGTCTCTCTAACCTCTCGGTCACCTAACAGAGGGTTGCTACTCACACTGTAAGTCTTGGCCTCCAGGGGGGAGAGGACCCACTCCAGCAGGGCTGTCCTGCCAGGCTTCACCTCTCCCTGGGGGTTGAGACACTGCATCACGGGGTGACCAAAGTTATCAGCCGTCAGCTGCTCAAGGGGCTCTGTGTCCACACGGTACCTCAGAGGGACAGCCCCTCCGTTGTACAGCTCATACACCTGCAATACAACCAGACACTGTGACGACTCTTCATGATGAAGGGATGAATGTTTACATATCTTGAATTACTCATCATATATATATTGTATTCTACTGTATCTTAAGTCTATGCTGCTCTGACATTACTCATCCATATATTTATATATTCTTAATTTCATTCCTTTACTTAGAGTTGCGAGTATTGGGTATTTGTTGTTAGATATTACTGCACTGTTGGCGCTAGAAACACAAGCATTTCGCTACACCCGCAACAACACTTAGCTGAAACTGAGGGTCGTAGTGAATGATACGCTTTCTGGTGTAATTATATTATATTATAACGGTCTTCAAATCAAATTTAAATTGTATTTGTCACATGCGCCGAATACAACGTTACAGTGAAATACTTACTTACGAGCTCCTAACCAACAATTCAGTTTTAAGAAAATTACCTAAAAAATAGGAAATAAAAGTAACAAATAATTAAAAAAGAGCCGCGGTAAAATAAGAATAGCGAGGCAGAGAGAAACAACCAAGGTGGGTTCTATACATTGGAGAGGGGATGAGGTGAGTTTCCACCCTTTCACACTGTATTGTGAAGCCTGAGCAGGGAGTCTAACCTGTTTAGGGGGACTGAACCCCCCGATTGGCACTGGGGCAAAGACGTGCTTGGTGCAGGTGAAGTGCAGGTAGTGTCTGTCTCTCTCCACCGTCACTCCCATGAAGTTCAACTGCACACAGACAAACAAAACGAAGATTGACGGTATTATCAGCACGAGATACAGTTTTATTCTATCCTCAGCTCAGACATCTAAAAATACTGGTTCCCAAGACGACATCTGGTCCTGAATTAACAAACCCAGACATCTAAAATACTGGTTCCCAAGACGACATCTGATCCTGAATTAACAAACCCAGACATCTAAAATACTGGTTCCCAAGACGACATCTGATCCTGAATTAACAAACCCAGACATCTAAAAATACTGGTTCCCAAGACTATATCTGATCCTGAATTAACAAACCCAGACATCTAAAAATACTGGTTCCCAAGACGACATCTGATCCTGAATTAACAAGCAGGTTCAACAGAGAGGTCTAGACTAGAATCTGTTTCCTAGGAAACATAAAATATGACTGTGCTGTCTCACCAGAATCTCTCTGCCGTGAGACAGCTTGAACAGGACTGGGAGACGGTCAGTACCAACAAAGTCATGTCTGTGAAGAAGAACGACAACAACAAGACGGACGGTAATGTGAAGAATATTACATCTCATCACGTCATTATTTTCTTGAATGATTTATTATTAAGGGCTATTCTTTTTTGTTGCGTCTGTGTATCCAACCTCAATAGCCGAGTAGCCTAGTGGTTAGAGTGTTAAGGCAAACCTAGTGGTTAAAATACTGGGTTAGAGTGTAGAGGCGGCAGGGTAGCCTAGTGGTTAGATCTGAGGTCCTGTGGTTAATGTAACAAACCCAGTGGTTACATCTAAAATAGGGTTCCCAAGAGTGTAGACATCTGGCAGCCTGGTTAGAGTGTAGAGGCGGCAGGAGCCTAGTGGTTAGAGTGTAGAGGCGGCAGGGTAGCCTAGTGGTTAGAGTGTAGACGGCAGGGTAGCCTAGTGGTCTAGAGTGCAGAGGTGGCAGAATCCTAGTGGTCCCCTGCAGAAACAGTGGTAAAGATAGGAGCCTAGTGGTTGAGTCTCACCAGAATCCTGCCGTGAGACAGCTTGAAGCCTAGTGACTGGGAGACGGTCAGTAGCCAACAAAGAGGCGGCATGTCTGTGGTTAGAAGAACGGCAACAACCCAAGACGAGACGGTAATGTAAGAATAGTTAGATCTCATCACGGGCATTATGGTTAGAGTCAGAATGCCTATTTAGAGTGTAGAGGTGGCAGGTAGCCTTTGGTTAGAGTGCAGAGGCGTGGGTAGCCAAGTGGTTAGAGTGTAGAGGCGGCAGGGTAGCCTAGTGGTTAGAGTGTTGGACTAGTAACCGGAAGGTTGCGAGTTCAAACCCCGAGCTGACAAGGTACAAATCTGTCGTCTAGTGGTTAGAGTGTTGGACTAGTAACCGGAAGGTTGCGAGTTCAAACCCCGAGCTGACAAGGTACAAATCTGTCGTCTAGTGGTTAGAGTGTTGGACTAGTAACCGGAAGGTTGCGAGTTCAAACCCCCTAGCTGACAAGGTACAAATCTGTCGTTCTGCCCCTGAACAAGGCAGTTAACCCACTGTTCCTAGGCCGTCATTGAAAATAAGAATATGTTCTTAACTGACTTGCCTGGTTAAATAAAGGTAAAAAAAAATTTTTAAAAAATGTGGAAGTAGTGCAACATGAGACTAGAGCAGGGAGTGGAGGGGATATGTAGAGATAATAATGGACCTACAGTATTTGAAAATAACCGCCCTTCTTCTCGCTTACTGATTGAATTTAACGACTAAAATCGGTCCCCCCCGCAAAAAAAATCAGTTTGGACATTGAATTTCTAAATCCTGATGTGGCCCTAAAGCCCAAAAATGTTGCTCACCCCTGTATTAGGACATACCTGTAGCTAAATGTCACTGTCTTCTGCTGTCCTGGGTGTAGTTTACCAGAGCGGGGTGCTATATTAAACAGCCTGTTATCCTGCACCTTCATGTGGTGGAGCTCTGTCGTGCTGAACTCCCCAGTCTCAGCCCAGTACTCAAGCTCTATCTGCTGGTCTTCTGGGAACAGGAACGACCTGGCGGGAGTGGAGGTTAGCATAGAATAGCATAGCTTAGTTTAGAGCATAGCCTAACATATAATAACATAGCTTAGTTTAGATAGCATAGCCTAACATAGAAGCATAACATAGATAGCATAACATAGACAACATAACAAAGCATAGCATAACATAGGATAAAGAAAGTCATGTGTGCATAGCATTCTACATAGCAATAACATAGAATAGAAAAGCATAGCACAAAGGACATAACATAACATAACATAGCATAACATAGAATAGAAAAGCATAGCACAACATAACATAGCATAGCACAACATAACATAGCATAGCATAACATAGCATAACATAGAATAGAAAAGCATAGCACAACATAACATAGCATAGCATAACATAGAATAGAAAAGCATAGCACAACATAACATAGCATAGCATAACATAGAATAGAAAAGCATAGCACAACATAGCAAAGCATAACATAGCATAGGATAGAAACGCATAGAAACACATAGAAAAACATAGCATAGCATAGAAAAGCATAGCACATCATAACATTGCATAACATAGCATAGAAAAGCATAGCACAACATAGCATAGCATAACATAGCATAGCATAGCATAACATAGCATATTAGCATAGCATAACAGATACTGACCACTCGACAGGGATGCTCCCAGTGTTCTCAAACATCAGCAGCACATTGGAGGGGTCTGAGCCCAGCGGAGCAGCGCTGAAGTTGAAATCCAACATGGCCGACGTGAAGATGGAGGGACAGCGACGCAGACTGGAGGAGGTGGGGGACAGACACACCTCAACTACACATTGTATATAACTCCAGGCCAATTCCATTCACTGATATTACAAATGTCACAACAGTTCATAGATGGGTGGATAGGGGTTGGAGTAAATTCACATTTCAATTGAGTGTTTTTGGGGGGATTTTCAGTTTGTTCTCTGAATTGACTGACTTGAAAAGGAATCGAATGACTGACTTGAAAAGGAATCGAATGACTGACTTGAAAAGGAATCTAATGACTGACTTGAAAAGGAATCGAAAAGGAATCGAATGACTGACTTGAAAAGGAATCGAATGACTGACTTGAAAAGGAATCTAATTGACTGACTTGAAAAGGAATCTAATTGACTGACTTGAAAAGGAATCTAATTGACTGACTTGAAAAGGAATCGAATGACTGACTTGAAAAGGAATCTAATGACTGACTTGAAAAGGAATCTAATTGACTGACTTGAAAAGGAATCGAATGACTGACTTGAAAAGGAATCTAATGACTGACTTGAAAAGGAATCTAATGACTGACTTGAAAAGGAATCTAATTGACTGACTTGAAAAGGAATCTAATTGACTGACTTGAAAAGGAATCTAATTGACTGACTTGAAAAGGAATCGAATGACTGACTTGAAAAGGAATCTAATTGACTGACTTGAAAAGGAATCTAATTGACTGACTTGAAAAGGAATCTAATGACTGACTTGAAAAGGAATCTAATTGACTGACTTGAAAAGGAATCTAATTGACTGACTTGAAAAGGAATCTAATTGACTGACTTGAAAAGGAATCTAATTGACTGACTTGAAAAGGAATCTAATGACTGACTTGAAAAGGAATCTAATTGACTGACTTGAAAAGGAATCTAATTGACTGACTTGAAAAGGAATCTAATTGACTGACTTGAAAAGGAATCTAATTGACTGACTTGAAAAGGAATCTAATTGACTGACTTGAAAAGGAATCTAATTGACTGACTTGAAAAGGAATCTAATGACTGACTTGAAAAGGAATCGAATGACTGACTTGAAAAGGAATCTAATGACTGACTTGAAAAGGAATCTAATTGACTGACTTGAAAAGGAATCTAATTGACTGACTTGAAAAGGAATCGAATGACTGACTTGAAAAGGAATCTAATTGACTGACTTGAAAAGGAATCTAATTGACTGACTTGAAAAGGAATCTAATTGACTGACTAACCCACCTGTGTCTGACTGGAAACCCGGAATCTAATTGAGCTGACTTGGGGCGGGAATCTCTCTGCAGGTGGGCGTTGAGGTGTCCCAGAGAAAAGAGGCTCCAGATCTGCAGCTTGCTGAGCCCCTCCACGCTGCCGCTGCAACGCACATCTGTCACCTCCAGGGTGGGGAACACCCCTTCACCCTGCACCTGGCACAGAGCCTGGGGAGCATCCAGCACAGAGCCTGGAGGGAGAGGGAGGGGAAAGAGACAGACAGTCCAAGGACCACAGTCGAACAGCACAGCCAACCACCGGAGGGAGAGGAAAGAGACAAACAGTCAAGGACCACAGTCGAACAGCACAGCCAACCACCGGGAGGGAGAGGGAGGGGAAAGAGACAGTCCAAGGACCAAAGTCGATCGGCACAGCCCACCACCGGGAGGGAGAGGGAGGGGAAAGAGACAGACAGTCCAAGGACCACAGTCGAACAGCACAGCCCACCACCGGGAGGGACAGGGAGGAGAGAGACAAAAAGACAAGGGGAGAGGGAAAGGTTAGGAAAATTCTTAAAAACAACCATTACATCACAGTTAGTCATTCAAATCCTGATGCTGGGGACCTACCTGCAGAGCTGAGTGTCTGCTGTCTATCAGGTGACCTACCTGCAGAGCAGAGTGTCTGCTGTCTATCAGGGGACCTACCTGCAGAGCTGAGTATCTGCTGTCTATCAGGGGACCTACCTCCAGAGCTGAGTATCTGCTGTCTATCAGGGGACCTACCTGCAGAGCTGAGTATCTGCTGTCTGACAGGGGACCTACCTGCAGAGCAGAGTGTCTGCTGTCTATCAGGGGACCTATCTGCAGAGCTGAGTGGGCGTTGAGGTGTCCCATCTGCTGTCTAACAGGGGACCTACCTGCAGAGCTGAGTATCTGCTGTCAGAGCAGGGGACCTATCTGCAGAGCTGAGTATCTGCTGTCTAACAGGGCCCACCACCAGGAGGAGCAGAGTGTCTGCTGTCTAGACAGGGGACCTACAGTCAGAGCAGAGTGTCTGCTGTCTAGCCAGGGGACCTACCTGGGAGCTGAGTATCTGAGTCTATCAGGGGAACCATCTGCAGAGCCACCGAGTGTCTGCTGTCAGCATCAGGGGACCTACCTGGGAGCTGAGTATCTGCTGTCTAACAGGGGACCTACCTGGAGGGAGCTGAGGGGAATCTGCTGTCAGTCCAGGGGACCTACCTGCAGAGCTGAGTATCTGCTGTCAACAGGGGACCTACAGGGAGGAGAGAGACAGAGACAGAGTGGAGAGGGAAAGGCTGTCTTCAAAACAACCATTACATCAGAGCTGAGTATCTGCTGTCTATCAGGTGACCTACCTGCAGAGCAGAGTGTCTGCTGTCTATCAGGGGACCTACCTGCAGAGCTGAGTATCTGCTGTCTAACAGGGGACCTACCTGCAGAGCAGAGTATCTGCTGTCTATCAGGGGACCTACCTGCACAGCAGAGTGTCTGCTGTCTATCAGCTGTCTAACAGGGGACCTACCTGCAGAGCTGAGTATCTGCTGTCTAACAGGGGACCTACCTGCAGAGCTGAGTATCTGCTGTCTGACAGGGGACCTACCTGCAGAGCTGAGTATCTGCTGTCTAACAGGGGACCTACCTGCAGAGCTGAGTGTCTGGTATGTGAGGTCCCAGCAGTATCTGGTCCTCCTGGCAGGCCTCACGGTGGAGCGGATCAGCAGCCTGGAGCGAGCTGGGATGGTGCCTCTCTCAGAGTCCAGCTCCAGGGCTTTAATACACAGAACAGGATAAAGCTATTAACCACTGAACCTAGAGGAGATGGGTCTGTTATGGGACAGTGAACCTGGAGGAGAAGGGTCTGTTATGGGACAGTGAACCTGGAGGAGATGGAGGAGATGGGTCTGTTATGGGACAGTGAACCTGGAGGAGATGGGTCTGTTATGGGACAGTGAACCTGGAAGAGATGGGTCTGTTATGGGACAGTGAACCAGGAGGAGATGGGTCTGTTATGGGACAGTGAACCTGGAAGAGATGGGTCTGTTATGGGACAGTGAACCAGGAAGAGATGGGTCTGTTATGGGACAGTGAACCTAGGGGTCTGTTATGGGACAGTGAACCAGGAAGAGATGGGTCTGTTATGGGACAGTGAACCTGGAGGAGATGGGTCTGTTATGGGACAGTGAACCAGGAAGAGAAGGGTCTGTTATGGGACAGTGAACCTGGAGGAGAAGGGTCTGTTATGGGACAGTGAACCTGGAGGAGATGGAGGAGAAGGGTCTGTTATGGGACAGTGAACCTGGAGGAGATGGGTCTGTTATGGGACAGTGAACCTGGAGGAGAAGGGTCTGTTATGGGACAGTGAGGGTCTGTTATGGGACTGTGAACCAGGAAGAGATGGGTCTGTTATGGGACAGTGAACCAGGAAGAGATGGGTCTGTTATGGGACAGTGAACCAGGAGGAGATGGGTCTGTTATGGGACAGTGAACCAGGAGGAGATGGGTCTGTTATGGGACAGTGAACCAGGAGGAGATGGGTCTGTTATGGGACAGTGAACCTAGAGGAGATGGGTCTGTTATGGGACAGTGAACCTGGAGGAGAAGGGTCTGTTATGGGACAGTGAACCTGGAAGAGATGGGTCTGTTATGGGACAGTGAACCTGGAGGAGATGGGTCTGTTATGGGACAGTGAACCTGGAGGAGATGGGTCTGTTATGGGACAGTGAACCTAGAGGAGATGGGTCTGTTATGGGACAGTGAACCTGGAAGAGATGGGTCTGTTATGGGACAGTGAACCTGGAAGAGATGGGTCTGTTATGGGACAGTGAACCTGGAAGAGATGGGTCTGTTATGGGACAGTGAACCTAGAGGAGATGGAGGAGAAGGGTCTGTTATGGGACAGTGAACCTGGAGGAGATGGGTCTGTTATGGGACAGTGAACCTGGAAGAGATGGGTCTGTTATGGGACAGTGAACCTGGAAGAGATGGGTCTGTTATGGGACAGTGAACCAGGAGGAGATGGGTCTGTTATGGGACAGTAAACCTGGAAGAGATGGAGGAGAAGGGTCTGTTATGGGACAGTGAACCTAGAGGAGATGGGTCTGTTATGGGACAGTGAACCAGGAAGAGATGGGTCTGTTATGGGACAGTGAACCTGGAGGAGAAGGGTCTGTTATGGGACAGTGAACCAGGAAGAGATGGGTCTGTTATGGGACAGTGAACCAGGAGGAGATGGGTCTGTTATGGGACAGTGAACCAGGAAGAGATGGGTCTGTTATGGGACAGTGAACCTGGAGGAGAAGGGTCTGTTATGGGACAGTAAACCTGGAAGAGATGGGTCTGTTATGGGACAGTAAACCTGGAAGAGATGGAGGAGAAGGGTCTGTTATGGGACAGTGAACCTAGAGGAGATGGGTCTGTTATGGGACAGTGAACCAGGAAGAGATGGGTCTGTTATGGGACAGTGAACCTGGGTCTGTTAGGGACAGTGAACCAGGGTCTGTTATGGGACAGTGAACCAGGAAGAGATGGGTCTGTTATGGGACAGTGAACCAGGAGGAGATGGGTCTGTTATGGGACAGTGAACCAGGAGGAGATGGGTCTGTTATGGGACAGTGAACCTGGAGGAGATGGGTCTGTTATGGGACAGTGAACCTGGAGGAGATGGGTCTGTTATGGGACAGTGAACCTGGAGGAGATGGAGGAGAAGGGTCTGTTATGGGACAGTGAACCTGGAGGAGATGGGTCTGTTATGGGACAGTGAACCTGGAGGAGATGGGTCTGTTATGGGACAGTGAACCTGGAGGAGATGGGTCTGTTATGGGACAGTGAACCTGGAGGAGATGGGTCTGTTATGGGACAGTGAACCTGGAGGAGATGGGTCTGTTATGGGACAGTGAACCTGGAGGAGATGGGTCTGTTATGGGACAGTGAACCTGGAGGAGAAGGGTCTGTTATGGGACAGTGAACCAGGAAGAGATGGGTCTGTTATGGGACAGTGTACCTGGAGGAGATGGGTCTGTTATGGGACAGTGAACCTGGAGGAGATGGAGGAGAAGGGTCTGTTATGGGACAGTGAACCTGGAGGAGATGGGTCTGTTATGGGACAGTGAACCTGGAGGAGATGGAGGAGAAGGGTCTGTTATGGGACAGTGAACCTGGAGGAGATGGGTCTGTTATGGGACAGTGAACCTGGAGGAGATGGAGGAGAAGGGTCTGTTATGGGACAGTGAACCTGGAGGAGATGGAGGAGAAGGGTCTGTTATGGGACAGTGAACCTGGAGGAGATGGGTCTGTTATGGGACAGTGAACCTGGAGGAGAAGGGTCTGTTATGGGACAGTGAACCTGGAGGAGATGGGTCTGTTATGGGACAGTGAACCAGGAAGAGATGGGTCTGTTATGGGACAGTGAACCTGGAGGAGATGGGTCTGTTATGGGACAGTGAACCTGGAGGAGATGGAGGAGAAGGGTCTGTTATGGGACAGTGAACCTGGAGGAGATGGGTCTGTTATGGGACAGTGTACCTGGAGGAGATGGGTCTGTTATGGGACAGTGAACCTGGAGGAGATGGAGGAGAAGGGTCTGTTATGGGACAGTGAACCTGGAGGAGATGGGTCTGTTATGGGACAGTGAACCTGGAGGAGATGGAGGAGAAGGGTCTGTTATGGGACAGTGAACCTGGAGGAGATGGGTCTGTTATGAGACAGTGTACCAGGAAGAGATGGGTCTGTTATGGGACAGTGAACCTGGAAGAGAAGGAGGAGATGGGTCTGTTATGGGACAGTGAACCTGGAAGAGAAGGAGGAGATGGGTCTGTTATGGGACAGTGAACCAGGAAGAGATGGGTCTGTTATGGGACAGTGAACCAGGAAGAGATGGGTCTGTTATGGGACAGTGAACCAGGAAGAGGTGGGTCTGTTATGGGACAGTGAACCAGGAAGAGATGGGTCTGTTATGGGACAGTGAACCAGGAAGAGATGGGTCTGTTATGGGACAGTGAACCTGGAGGAGATGGGTCTGTTATGGGACAGTGAACCTGGAGGAGATGGGTCTGTTATGGGACAGTGAACCAGGAAGAGATGGGTCTGTTATGGGACAGTGAACCAGGAAGAGATTGGTTTGTTATGGGACAGTGAACCAGGAAGAGATGGGTCTGTTATGGGACAGTGAACCAGGAGGCGTTTTGGCCAAAGACAGACTCCAGTGGCAGATGATGTTTGTGGCTTAATGAAGAGGGTTTAGTAAGTAAGTAAGTAAGTAAGCTGAACAAAAACAGAACAGAATCACAGTGTGGTGTGACCGGGGAGTTTCAAGCCAATCACGTCGCCTCTCAGCTGCACTAGCGAGCTCGGCTACACTGCCGTACTCCCCATCCCCCTACAGCAGTGGTACATACGGTGGAGAACGCAGGTATTCCACCGCCCCACCACACACGGTGGCACCACCAGTATGAAGTAACGGTAGTAGTCTCAGCAGCATGTCCATGTTGGCACGATGCGGGCTATAATATCGGTCCCGTGTAGGCTGCCAACATCATGGTCAATGCACCTGTGATATGAGGTTTTATCGTCTGGCTGAATGCGCTACAGGTAAGTCGCTACGGATAAGTCACTACGGATAAGTCACTACAGATAAGTCACTACGGATAAGTCACTACGGATAAGTCACTACAGATAAGTCACTACGGATAAGTCACTACAGATAAGTCACTACGGATAAGTCACTACGGATAAGTCACTACAGATAAGTCACTACAGATAAGTCACTACGGATAAGTCACTACAGATAAGTCACTACAGATAAGTCACTACAGATAAGTCACTACGGATAAGTCACTACAGATAAGTCACTACGGATAAGTCACTACAGATAAGTCACTACAGATAAGTCACTGCGGATAAGTCACTACAGATAAGTCACTACGGATAAGTCACTACAGATAAGTCACTACGGATAAGTCACTACAGATAAGTCACTACGGATAAGTCACTACGGATAAGTCACTACAGATAAGTCACTACAGATAAGTCACTACGGATAAGTCACTACAGATAAGTCACTACGGATAAGTCACTACAGATAAGTCACTACGGATAAGTCACTAAAGATAAGTCACTACAGATAAGTCGCTTCGGATAAGAGCATCTGCTAAATGACTTAATGATTGAAGATAAACTGTTAAGTCATATGTGGCGTAACACTTACTCGTCATTAGAAGTGTACATGAGCACCAAACTGGGCATCACACAACAAAAGACTGGAACGACACTTTCAGTAAGTCAGTAAGTCAGTAAGCCAGTAAGTCAGTAAGTCAGTAACTCAGTAACTCAGTAAGTCAGTAAGTCAGTAAGTCAGTAACTCAGTAAGTCAGTAACTCAGTAAGTCAGTAAGTCAGTAACTCAGTAAGTCAGTAACTCAGTAAGTCAGTAAGTCAGTAAGTCAGTAAGTCAGTAAGTCAGTAAGTCAGTAACTCAGTAAGTCAGTAAGTCAGTAACTCAGTAAGTCAGTAAGTCAGTAACTCAGTAAGTCAGTAAGTCAGTAAGTCAGTAAATCAGTAAGTCAGTAAATCAGTAAGTCAGTAACTCAGTAAGTCAGTAAGTCAGTAAGTCAGTAACTCAGTAAGTCAGTAACTCAGTAACTCAGTAAGTCAGTAACTCAGTAAGTCAGTAAATCAGTAAGTCAGTAAGTCAGTAACTCAGTAAGTCAGTAAGTCAGTAAGTCAGGAAATCAGTAAGTCAGTAAGTCAGTAAGTCAGTAACTCAGTAAGTCAGTAAGTCAGTAAGTCAGGAACTCAGTAAGTCAGTAACTCAGTAAGTCAGTAAGTCAGTAAATCAGTAAGTCAGTAAATCAGTAAGTCAGTAAGTCAGTAACTCAGTAAGTCAGTAAGTCAGTAAGTCAGTAACTCAGTAAGTCAGTAACTCAGTAAGTCAGTAAGTCAGTAACTCAGTAAGTCAGTAAGTCAGTAAGTCAGTAAGTCAGTAAATCAGTAAGTCAGTAAGTCAGTAACTCAGTAAGTCAGTAACTCAGTAAGTCAGTAACTCAGTAACTCAGTAAGTCAGTAACTCAGTAACTCAGTAAGTCAGTAAGTCAGTAACTCAGTAAATCAGTAAGTCAGTAAGTCAGTAACTCAGTAAGTCAGTAAGTCAGTAAGTCAGTAACTCAGTAAGTCAGTAAATCAGTAAGTCAGTAAGTCAGTAAGTCAGTAAGTCAGTAAGTCAGTAACTCAGTAACTCAGTAAGTCAGTAAGTCAGTAAGTCAGTAACTCAGTAAATCAGTAAGTCAGTAAGTCAGTAACTCAGTAAGTCAGTAAGTCAGTAACTCAGTAAGTCAGTAACTCAGTAAGTCAGTAACTCAGTAAGTCAGTAAGTCAGTAACTCAGTAAGTCAGTAACTCAGTAACAGTTGCACAAAACAGTACAAATATTCTAATGAGCCCCCCGCCTCCAGCTGGGCTTGGTGTGGGCTGGCCGTGCTGGG
This sequence comes from Oncorhynchus keta, assembly GCF_023373465.1. NCBI lineage: Eukaryota > Metazoa > Chordata > Actinopteri > Salmoniformes > Salmonidae > Oncorhynchus > Oncorhynchus keta. The sequence continues at coordinate 50,368,032 of NC_068427.1, forward strand.
CTTGGTGTGGGCTGGCCGTGCTGGGCTTGGTGTGGGCTAGCCGTGTTGGGCTTGGTGTGGGCTAGCCGTGTTGGGCTTGGTGTGGGCTAGCCGTGTTGGTCTTGGTGTGGGCTAGCCGTGTTGGGCTTGGTGTGGGCTAGCCGTGTTGGGCTTGGTGTGGGCTAGCCGTGTTGGGCTTGGTGTGGGCTAGCCTTATTGGGCTTGGTGTGGGCTAGCCTTATTGGGCTTGGTGTGGGCTGGCAGTGTTGGGCTTGGTGTGGGCTGGCCGTGTTGTGCTTGGTGTGGGCTGGTTGTGTTGGGCTTGGTGTGGGCTGGCTGTGTTGGGCTTGGTGTGGGCTGGCTGTGTTGGGCTTGGTGTGGGCTGGCCGTGTTGTGCTTGGTGTGGGCTGGCCGTGTTGGGCTTGGTGTGGGCTGGCCGTGTTGGGCTTGGTGTGGGCTGGCCGTGTTGGGCTTGGTGTGGGCTGGCCGTGTTGGGCTTGGTGTGGGCTGGCCGTGTTGGGCTTAGTGTGGGCTGGCCGTGTTGGGCTTGGTGTGGGCTGGCCGTGTTGGCTTGGTGTGGGCTGGCCGTGTTGGGCTTGGTGTGGGCTGGCCGTGTTGGGCTTAGTGTGGGCTGGCCGTGTTGGGCTTGGTGTGGGCTGGCAGTGTTGGGCTTGGTGTGGGCTGGCCGTGTTGTGCTTGGTGTGGGCTGGCTGTGTTGGGCTTGGTGTGGGCTGGCCGTGTTGGGCTTGGTGTGGGCTGGCCGTGTTGGGCTTGGTGTGGGCTGGCCGTGTTGGGCTTGGTGTGGGCTGGCCGTGTTGGGCTTGGTGTGGGCTGGCCGTGTTCGGCTTGGTGTGGGCTGGCCGTGTTGTGCTTGGTGTGGGCTGGCCGTGTTGGGCTTGGTGTGGGCTGGCAGTGCTGGGCTTGGTGTGGGCTGGCCGTGTTGGGCTTGGTGTGGGCTGGCCTTATTGGGCTTGGTGTGGGCTGGCAGTGCTGGGCTTGGTGTGGGCTAGCCGTGTTGGGCTTGGTGTGGGCTGGCCGCCATGTTGGGCTTGGTGTGGGCTGGCCTTATGTGGGCTTGGTGTGGGCTGGCCGTGCTGGGCTTGGTGTGGGCTGGCCTGTGCTGGGCTTGGTGTGGGCTGGTTGTGTTGGGCTTGGTGTGGGCTGGCAGTGCTGGGCTTGGTGTGGGCTGGCCGTGTTGGGCTTGGTGTGGGCTGGCCTTGGTTGGGCTTGGTGTGGGCTGGCCGTGCTGGGCTTGGTGTGGGCTGGCCGCTGTGCTGGGCTTGGTGTGGGCTGGTTGTGTTGGGCTTGGTGTGGGCTGGCCGTGTTGGGCTTGGTGTGGGCTGGCAGTGTTGTGCTTGGTGTGGGCTGGCAGTGTTGTGCTTGGTGTGGGCTGGCTGTGCTGGGCTTGGTGTGGACTGGCCGTGTTGGGCTTGGTGTGGGCTAGCCTTATTGGGCTTGGTGTGGGCTGGCAGTGTTGGGCTTGGTGTGGGCTGGCCGTGTTGTGGGCTTGGTGTGGGCTGGCCGTGTTGGGCTTGGTGTGGGCTGGCTGTGTTGGGCTTGGTGTGGGCTGGCTGTGTTGGGCTTGGTGTGGGCTGGCCGTGTTGGGCTTGGTGTGGGCTGGCCGTGTTGGGCTTGGTGTGGGCTGGCCGTGTTGTGCTTGGTGTGGGCTGGCCGTGTTGGGCTTGGTGTGGGCTGGCCGTGTTGGGCTTGGTGTGGGCTGGCCGTGTTGGGCTTGGTGTGGGCTGGCCGTGTTGGGCTTGGTGTGGGCTGGCCGTGTTGGGCTTGGTGTGGGCTGGCCGTGTTGGGCTTGGTGTGGGCTGCCGTGTTGGGCTTGGTGTGGGCTGGCCGTGTTGGGCTTGGTGTGGGCTGGCCGTGTTGGGCTTGGTGTGGGCTGGCCTTGTTGGGCTTGGTGTGGGCTGGCAGTGCTGGGCTTGGTGTGGGCTAGCCGTGTTGGGCTTGGTGTGGGCTAGCCGTGTTGGGCTTGGTGTGGGCTGGCCTTATTGGGCTTGGTGTGGGCTGGCCGTGCTGGGCTTGGTGTGGGCTAGCTGTGCTGGGCTTGGTGTGGGCTGGTTGTGTTGGGCTTGGTGTGGGCTAGCCGTGTTGGGCTTGGTGTGGGCTAGCCGTGTTGGGCTTGGTGTGGGCTGGCCTTGTTGGGCTTGGTGTGGGCTGGCAGTGCTGGGCTTGGTGTGGGCTAGCCGTGTTGGGCTTGGTGTGGGCTAGCCATGTTGGGCTTGGTGTGGGCTGGCCTTATTGGGCTTGGTGTGGGCTGGCCGTGCTGGGCTTGGTGTGGGCTAGCTGTGTTGGGCTTGGTGTGGGCTGGTTGTGTTGGGCTTGGTGTGGGCTGGCAGTGCTGGGCTTGGTGTGGGCTAGCCGTGTTGGGCTTGGTGTGGGCTGGCCTTATTGGGCTTGGTGTGGGCTGGCCGTGCTGGGCTTGGTGTGGGCTAGCTGTGCTGGGCTTGGTGTGGGCTGGTTGTGTTGGGCTTGGTGTGGGCTGGCCGTGTTCGGCTTGGTGTGGGCTGGCAGTGTTGTGGGCTTGGTGTGGGCTGGCAGTGTTGTGCTTGGTGTGGGCTGGCTGTGCTGGGCTTGGTGTGGGCTGGCCGTTTCGGCTGGCTGGCGTGTTGGGCTTGGTGTGGGCTGGCACGTGTTGGGCTTAGTGTGGGCTGGCCGTGTTGGGCTTGGTGTGGGCTGGCCATGCTGGGCTTGGTGTGGGCTGGCCGTGTTGTGCTTGGTGTGGGCTGGTGTTGGGCCGTGTTGGGCTTGGTGTGGGCTGGCCGTGTTGGGCTTGGTGTGGGCTGGCCGTGTTGGGCTTGGTGTGGGCTGGCAGTGTTGTTGCTGGTGTGGGCTGGGCTGGCCGTGTTGGGCTTGGTGTGGGCTGGTTGTGTTGGGCTTGGTGTGGGCTGGCAGTGTTGGGCTTGTTGTGTGTGGGCTGGCCGTGTTGTTTGGTGTGGGCTGGCCGTGTTGGGCTTGGTGTGGGCTGGCCGTGTTGGGCTTGGTGTGGGCTGGCCGTGTTGGGCTTGGTGTGGGCTGGCAGTGTTGTGCTTGGTGTGGGCTGGCAGTGTTGTGCTTGGTGTGGGCTGGCTGTGCTGGGCTTGGTGTGGGCTGGCCGTGCTGGGCTTGGTGTGGGCTGGCACGTGCTGGGCTTAGTGTGGGCTGGCCGTGTTGGGCTTAGTGTGGGCTGGCCATGCTGGGCTTGGTGTGGGCTGGCCGTGTTGTGCTTGGTGTGGGCTGGCCGTGTTGGGCTTGGTGTGGGCTGGCCGTGTTGGGCTTGGTGTGGGCTGGCCGTGTTGGGCTTGGTGTGGGCTGGCCGTGTTGTGCTTGGTGTGGGCTGGCCGTGTTGGGCTTGGTGTGGGCTGGCCGTGTTGGGCTTGGTGTGGGCTGGCAGTGTTGGGCTTAGTGTGGGCTGGCCGTGTTGTGCTTGGTGTGGGCTGGCCGTGTGGGCTTGGTGTGGGCTGTGTTGGGCTTGGTGTGGGCTGGCCGTGTTGGGCTTGCCGTGTGGGCTGGCCGTGTTGGGCTTGGTGTGGGCTGGCCGTGTTGGGCTTGGTGTGGGCTGGCAGTGCTGGGCTTGGTGTGGGCTGGCCGTGTTGTGCTTGGTGTGGGCTGGCCGTGTTGTGCTTGGTGTGGGCTGGTTGTGTTGGGCTTGGTGTGGGCTGGTTGTGCTGGGCTTGGTGTGGGCTGGCCGTGTTGGGCTTAGTGTGGTGTTGGCTTGGTGTTGGGCTTGGTGTGGGCTGGCCGTGTTGGGCTTGGTGTGGGCTGGTTGTGTTGGGCTGGCTGGGCTGGTGTGGGCTGGCCGTGTTGGGCTTGGTGTGGGCTGACCGTGTTGGGCTTAGTGTGGGCTGGCCGTGTTGGGCTTGGTGTGGGCTGGCAGTGTTGGGCTTAGTGTGGGCTGGCCGTGTTGGGCTTGGTGTGGGCTGGCCTTGTTGGGCTTGGTGTGGGCTGGCCGTGTTGGGCTTGGTGTGGGCTGGCCGTGTTGGGCTTGGTGTGGGCTGGCCGTGTTGGGCTTGGTGTGGGCTGGCCGTGTTGTGCTTGGTGTGGGCTGGCTGTTGGTGTGGGCTGGCCGTGTTGGGCTTGGTGTGGGCTGGCCGTGTTGGGCTTGGTGTGGGCTGGCAGTGTTGGGCTTAGTGTGGGCTGGCCGTGTTGGGCTTGGTGTGGGCTGGCAGTGTTGGGCTTAGTGTGGGCTGGCCGTGTTGTGCTTGGTGTGGGCTGGCCGTGTTGGGCTTGGTGTGGGCTGGCTGTGTTGGGCTTGGTGTGGGCTGGCCGTGTTGGGCTTGGTGTGGGCTGGCCGTGTTGGGCTTGGTGTGGGCTGGCCGTGTTGGGCTTGGTGTGGGCTGGCCGTGTTGTGCTTGGTGTGGGCTGGCCGTGTTGGGCTTGGTGTGGGCTGGCAGTGCTGGGCTTGGTGTGGGCTGGCCGTGTTGGGCTTGGTGTGGGCTGGCCGTGTTGGGCTTGGTGTGGGCTGGCTGGTTGTGTTGGGCTTGGTGTGGGCTGGCCGTGTTGGGCTTGGTGTGGGCTGGGCTTGTGTTGTGCTTGGTGGGCTGGCCGTGTTGGGCTTGGTGTGGGCTGGCAGTGCTGGGCTGGGCTTAGTGTGGGCTGGCCGTGTTGGGCTTGGTGTGGGCTGGCAGTGTTGGGCTGGTGTGGGCTGGCCGTGTGGGCTGTGTTGGGCTTGGTGTGGGCTGGCCGTGTTGGGCTTGGTGTGGGCTGGCTGTGTTGGGCTTGGTGTGGGCTGGCCGTGTTGGGCTTGGTGTGGGCTGGCCGTGTTGGGCTTGGTGTGGGCTGGCCGTGTTGGGCTTGGTGTGGGCTGGCCGTGTTGGGCTTGGTGTGGGCTGGCCGTGTTGGGCTTGGTGTGGGCTGGCAGTGCTGGGCTTGGTGTGGGCTGGCCGTGTTGGGCTTGGTGTGGGCTGGCCTTATTGGGCTTGGTGTGGGCTGGCCGTGCTGGGCTTGGTGTGGGCTAGCTGTGCTGGGCTTGGTGTGGGCTGGTCGTGCTGGGCTTGGTGTGGTTTGGTTGTGTTGGGCTGGCCGTGTTGGGCTTGGTGTGGGCTGGCCGTGTTGGGCTTGGTGTGGGCTGGTTGTGTTGGGCTTGGTGTGGGCTGGCCGTGTTCGGCTTGGTGTGGGCTGGCAGTGTTGTGTTTGGTGTGGGCTGGCAGTGTTGTGCTTGGTGTGGGCTGGCTGTGCTGGGCTTGGTGTGGACTGGCCGTGCTGGGCTTGGTGTGGGCTGGCAGTGTTGTGCTTGGTGTGGGCTGGCTGTGTTGGGCTTGGTGTGGGCTGGTCGTGCTGGGCTTGGTGTGGTTTGGTTGTGTTGGGCTGGCCGTGTTGGGCTTGGTGTGGGCTGGCCGTGTTGGGCTTGGTGTGGGCTGGTTGTGTTGGGCTTGGTGTGGGCTGGTTGGGCTGGTTGTTGGGCTTGGTGTGGGCTGGTTGTGTTGGGCTTGGTGTGGGCTGGCTGGCGTGTTGGGCTTGGTGTGGGCTGGCCGTGTTGGGCTGGCCATGTTGGGCTTGGTGTGGGCTGGTTGTGTTGGGCTTGGTGTGGGCTGGCCGTGTTGGGCTTGGTGTGGGCTGGTTGTGTTGGGCTTGGTGTGGGCTGGCCGTGTTGGGCTTGGTGTGGGCATGTTGGGCTTGGTGTGGGCTGGTTGTGTTGGGCTTGGTGTGGGCTGGCCGTGTTGGGCTGGCCATGTTGGGCTTGGTGTGGGCTGGTTGTGTTGGGCTTGGTGTGGGCTGGTTGTGTTGGGCTTGGTGTGGGCTGGCCGTGTTGTGTTTGGGCTGTGGGCTGGCCGTGTTGGGCTTGGTGTGGGCTGGCCGTGTTGTGCTTGGTGTGGGCTGGCCTTATTGGGCTTGGTGTGGGCTGGCCGTGCTGGGCTTGGTGTGGGCTGGCAGTGTTGTGCTTGGTGTGGGCTGGCTGTGCTGGGCTTGGTGTGGGCTGGTCGTGCTGGGCTTGGTGTGGTTTGGTTGTGTTGGGCTGGCCGTGTTGGGCTTGGTGTGGGCTGGCCGTGTTGGGCTTGGTGTGGGCTGGTTGTGTTGGGCTTGGTGTGGGCTGGCCGTGTTCGGCTTGGTGTGGGCTGGCAGTGTTGTGCTTGGTGTGGGCTGGTTGTGTTGGGCTTGGTGTGGGCTGGCCGTGTTGTTCTTGGTGTGGGCTGGCCGTGTTGGGCTTGGTGTGGGCTGGCCGTGTTGGGCTTGGTGTGGGCTGGCCGTGTTGGGCTTGGTGTGGGCTGGCCGTGTTGGGCTTGGTGTGGGCTGGCCGTGTTGGGCTTGGTGTGGGCTGGCCGTGTTGGGCTTGGTGTGGGCTGGCCGTGTTGGGCTTGGTGTGGGCTGGCCGTGTTGGGCTTGGTGTGGGCTGGCCTTATTGGGCTTGGTGTGGGCTGGCCGTGCTGGGCTTGGTGTGGGCTAGCTGTGCTGGGCTTGGTGTGGGCTGGTCGTGCTGGGCTTGGTGTGGTTTGGTTGTGTTGGGCTGGCCGTGTTGGGCTTGGTGTGGGCTGGCCGTGTTGGGCTTGGTGTGGGCTGGTTGTGTTGGGCTTGGTGTGGGCTGGCCGTGTTCGGCTTGGTGTGGGCTGGCAGTGTTGTGCTTGGTGTGGGCTGGCAGTGTTGTGCTTGGTGTGGGCTGGCTGTGCTGGGCTTGGTGTGGACTGGCCGTGCTGGGCTTGGTGTGGGCTGGCAGTGTTGTGCTTGGTGTGGGCTGGCTGTGCTGGGCTTGGTGTGGGCTGGTCGTGCTGGGCTTGGTGTGGTTTGGTTGTGTTGGGCTGGCCGTGTTGGGCTTGGTGTGGGCTGGCCGTGTTGGGCTTGGTGTGGGCTGGCCGTGTTGGGCTTGGTGTGGGCTGGTTGTGTTGGGCTTGGTGTGGGCTGGTTGTGTTGGGCTTGGTGTGGGCTGGCCGTGTTGGGCTGGTGTGGGCTAGCCGTGTTGGGCTGGCCATGTTGGGCTTGGTGTGGGCTGGTTGTGTTGGGCTTGGTGTGGGCTGGCCGTGTTGGGCTTGGTGTGGGCTGGTTGTGTTGGGCTTGGTGTGGGCTAGCCGTGTTGGGCTGGCCATGTTGGGCTTGGTGTGGGCTGGTTGTGTTGGGCTTGGTGTGGGCTGGCCGTGTTGGGCTGGCCATGTTGGGCTTGGTGTGGGCTGGTTGTGTTGGGCTTGGTGTGGGCTGGTTGTGCTGGGCTTGGTGTGGGCTGGCCGTGTTGTGTTTGGTGTGGGCTGGCCGTGTTGGGCTTGGTGTGGGCTGGCCGTGTTGTGCTTGGTGTGGGCTGGCCTTATTGGGCTTGGTGTGGGCTGGCCGTGCTGGGCTTGGTGTGGGCTGGCAGTGTTGTGCTTGGTGTGGGCTGGCTGTGCTGGGCTTGGTGTGGGCTGGTCGTGCTGGGCTTGGTGTGGTTTGGTTGTGTTGGGCTGGCCGTGTTGGGCTTGGTGTGGGCTGGCCGTGTTGGGCTTGGTGTGGGCTGGTTGTGTTGGGCTTGGTGTGGGCTGGCCGTGTTCGGCTTGGTGTGGGCTGGCAGTGTTGTGCTTGGTGTGGGCTGGTTGTGTTGGGCTTGGTGTGGGCTGGCCGTGTTGTTCTTGGTGTGGGCTGGCCGTGTTGGGCTTGGTGTGGGCTGGCCGTGTTGGGCTTGGTGTGGGCTGGCCATGTTGGGCTTGGTGTGGGCTGGCCGTGTTGGGCTTGGTGTGGGCTGGCCGTGTTGTGCTTGGTGTGGGCTGGCCGTGTTGGGCTTGGTGTGGGCTGGCCGTGTTGGGCTTGGTGTGGGCTGGCCGTGTTGGGCTTGGTGTGGGCTGGCCTTATTGGGCTTGGTGTGGGCTGGCCGTGCTGGGCTTGGTGTGGGCTGGCTGTGCTGGGCTTGGTGTGGGCTGGTCGTGCTGGGCTTGGTGTGGTTTGGTTGTGTTGGGCTGGCCATGTTGGGCTTGGTGTGGGCTGGCCGTGTTGGGCTTGGTGTGGGCTGGCCGTGTTGGGCTTGGTGTGGGCTGGTTGTGTTGGGCTTGGTGTGGGCTGGTTGTGTTGGGCTTGGTGTGGGCTGGCCGTATTGGGCTTGGTGTGGGCTGGCCGTGTTGGGCTGGCCATGTTGGGCTTGGTGTGGGCTGGTTGTGTTGGGCTTGGTGTGGGCTGGTTGTGTTGTGCTTGGTGTGGGCTGGCCGTGTTGGGCTTGGTGTGGGCTGGTTGTGTTGGGCTTGGTGTGGGCTAGCCGTGTTGGGCTGGCCATGTTGGGCTTGGTGTGGGCTGGTTGTGTTGGGCTTGGTGTGGGCTGGTTGTGTTGGGCTTGGTGTGGGCTGGCCGTGTTGGGCTGGCCATGTTGGGCTTGGTGTGGGCTGGTTGTGTTGGGCTTGGTGTGGGCTGGCCGTGTTGGGCTGGCCGTGTTGTGCTTGGTGTGGGCTGGCCGTGTTGGGCTTGGTGTGGGCTGGCCGTGTTGGGCTTGGTGTGGGCTGGCCGTGTTGGGCTGGCCGTGTTGGGCTTGGTGTGGGCTGGCCGTGTTGGGCTGGCCATGTTGGGCTTGGTGTGGGCTGGTTGTGTTGGGCTGGTTGTGTTGGGCTTGGTGTGGGCTGGACCGTGTGGGTTGGTGTGGACTGGTTTTGTTGGGCTGGTTGTGTTGGGCTGGTTGTGTTGGGCTGGTTGTGTTGGTTGGTGTGGACTGGTTGTGTTGGGCTGGTTGTGTTGGGCTTGGTAGGGACTGGTTGTGTTGGGCTGGTTGTGTTGGGCTGGTTGTGTTGCGCTTGGTGTGGGCTGGACCGTGTGGGTTGGTGTGGACTGGTTGTGTTGGGCTGGTTGTGTTGGGCTGGTTGTGTTGGGCTTGGTAGGGACTGGTTGTGTTGGGCTGGTTGTGTTGGGCTTGGTATGGACTGGTTGTGTTGGGCTTGGTGTGGGCTGGCCCGTGTTGGCTTGGTGTGGGCCGGCCGGTGTTGGCTTGTTGTGGGCTGGTTGTGTTGGGCTTGGTGTTGACTTGGTGTGGGCTGGTTGTTGGCTTGGTGTTGACTTGGTGTGGGCTGGTTGTTGGCTTGGTGTGGGCTGGTTGTTGGCTTGGTGTGGGATGGTTGTGTTGGGCTTGGTGTTGACTTGGCATGGGCTAGCCCGTGCCCACCTTGCCCACTGAATACCTACATGGGGCCAATGGGGTCATGTTGGCTGGGAGGAGTATGTAGCTCGGTCTGGGTAGGATAGCTCAAATAGTCTATTGATTCTGTCTCGGATTGGTTGTCTTTGCGGAGGGGGAGGAGCATGGTTGGGAAGGCACTTGTGTAAAGTAACAGAGATGTGTAAGTAGAGGTTCAATACATGGAGAGAGAGAGAGAGAAGATTTCAGGATGTTGTACCAACTCTGTGAGTTCTCAGTGGTATCTCATACGTACCAACAGGGTCTTTCTTCTCAGGCAACCCCGGGTCTAGCAGGCTCTGTTGTACAGCCAAACAGAAGCTGACAGAACAGGAACCGTTGTTGATGAGAGGCACCTCGAAGGACCTACAGTCTCCCACCAACACCTCCCCCAGATTCAGCACCCCATGCTCTGCCTGGAGAGAGAGAGAACCAATTACAGAGTTTCCACCCAAACACAGACACTAACACAATTCACCTGGGGGGGGTCTGAGGAGACTAACACCTGGATGGATCCTTTGGAGGCCATGCCCACTACTTTCAGGGGGAGGCGGGACTTCCTGCATCCGGGCGTCTGGATTGGCCAGAAGGTCAGGTTGGGTTTCAGATTGTAAACCATTTCCTCAAATGGGGTGAAGGACCACGTCTGCACCTGGGAGGAGGAAAATCACAACCTCTACTTAACCAACACTCAACCTCCACTCAACCAACACTCAACCTCCACTCAACCTCTACTTAACCAACACTCAACCTCCACTCAACCTCTACTTAACCAACACTCAACCTCCACTCAACCTCTACTTAACCAACACTCAACCTCCACTTAACCTCTACTTAACCAACACTCAACCTCTACTCAACCTCTACTTAATCAACTCAACCTCTACTTAACCTCTACTTAACCAACACTCAACCTCTACTTAACCTCTACTTAACCAACACTCAACCTCCACTTAACCTCTACTTAACCAACACTCAACCTCTACTTAACCAACACTCTACCTCTACTTAACCAACACTCTACCTCTACTTAACCAACACTCAACCTCCACTTAACCTCTACTTAACCAACACTCAACCTCCACTCAACCTCTACTTAACCAACACTCAACCCTACTGACTAAACCTACCCTTAACCACTCTGCTAACCCTACTGACTAAACCTACCCTTAACCACTCTGCTAACCCTACTGACTAAACCTAACCACTCTGCTAACCCTACTGCCTAAACCTAACCACTCTGCTAACCCTACTGACTAAACCTAACCACTCTGCTAACCCTACTGCCTAAACCTAAACCCTCTGCTAACCCTACTGACTAAACCTACCCACTCTGCTAACCCTACTGTCTAAACCTAACCACTCTGCTAACCCTACTGACTAAACCTAACCACTCTGCTAACCCTACTGCCTAAACCTAACCACTCTGCTAACCCTACTGCCTAAACCTAACCCTACTGACTAAACCTAACCCCTCTGCTAAACCTACTGACTAAACCTACCCACTCTGCTAACCCTACTGCCTAAACCTAACCACTCTGCTAACCCTACTGACTAAACCTAACCACTCTGCTAACCCTACTGACTAAACCTAACCACTCTGCTAACCCTACTGACTAAACCTAACCACTCTGCTAACCCTACTGCCTAAACCTAACCACTCTGCTAACCCTACTGCCTAAACCTAACCACTCTGCTAACCCTACTGCCTAAACCTAACCCCTCTGCTAACCCTACTGACTAAACCTAACCACTCTGCTAACCCTACTGCCTAAACCTAACCACTCTGCTAACCCTACTGCCTAAACCTAACCACTCTGCTAACCCTACTGCCTAAACCTAAACCCTCTGCTAACCCTACTGACTAAACCTACCCACTCTGCTAACCCTACTGTCTAAACCTAACCACTCTGCTAACCCTACTGACTAAACCTAACCACTCTGCTAACCCTACTGCCTAAACCTAACCACTCTGCTAACCCTACTGCCTAAACCTAACCCTACTGACTAAACCTAACCCCTCTGCTAAACCTACTGACTAAACCTACCCACTCTGCTAACCCTACTGCCTAAACCTACCCACTCTGCTAACCCTACTGCCTAAACCTAACCACTCTGCTAACCCTACTGACTAAACCTAACCCCTCTGCTAACCCTACTGACTAAACCTAACCCCTCTGCTAACCCTACTGACTAAACCTAACCCCTCTGCTATATATATATATATATATATATATATATATATATATATATATGTATATATATATATATATATATATATATATATGTATATATATATATTTAGCCAATTTGACTTTGCAGCTACGCCATCTAGCAGAAATCACCCAGTTCTGCCTCCAGAGAAAGATTCTTGACAATAAAGGTCAACCTGCGTCCCCACCAGCCCCTCTCTTTCTCTCACCGTGGTCTCATTGGGCTGCAGGACTCCCGTGTCAGGGGCCACAGAGATGACCCGTTGGTCAGGTCCAGAGATCCTCCAGTGGAACCTCAGAGGTAATCTGGTCAGGTTCCTGACCCTGTAGGGGCTTTGGGAGCGGGAGCCCACGGCCGTGGGTTTGAAGAACAGACTACCTTCTCCTTCCAGAGACAGACAAGGCTTCTCTACCACACTCACCACCGACAGCTCCTACAAGGCAGTACAGACAGCCACACACACACACCCCCAGAGCAACACTTTGTTAAAGGGAATCTATTGTACCAAGGCGTTTCTAAAGCAGATTTATTCATGTCGATCACATACTGGAGTCGTCATTGCGGATCCAAGGTGCTTTATAGATCAGTGATTCTGTGCAGAAACGTGCTCAGGTTGATCCCCCTCGAACACACCAACTGTCTGAAAAGGATCTATCGTACAAGCCTGCTGTGACTAGGACTGTGGTACCTGGGTGTGCTTGGGACTGGCATTGAAGTGCAGGGTGAGGGGTAGCTTGGCAGGGCAGTCTTCTGCCGGGGTGGTCCTGAGGGTGAGAATCTGGTGGTGTCCAGGTAGGACCAGGCCGCTGGTGGGCTGAACAGACACCGAAGGACACTCCTCTGGGTCCAGCCTGAACACCAAGGGTAGGTCTCCCGTGTTCTCCAGGAGCACAGTCCTGTAGGAGACCAGGCTCAGAGCAGGGAAGACCTGGAAAGAGAGGAAGAGGAGGATGAAGATGACGAAGAAAATGCCTTTATTCCAGACTGAACGTTCGTTCTGAACAAGAACTTGGAGTACGCTAGCGTGAGACGAATGGAGATATGATTGTGTGAGGACAGTTGACGGTGCTATGTCTGTACTCACCACTAGGGGGCGCTGCAAGGAGAACCGGGGGATGAAGTGCTCCCGGCCAGGCTGGAAGGAGTGTCCAATGACCCGGACTGTGACACACCAGGGAGGGCACAAGGTACGGTCCTCTACCTGCCGATGGTCCCGCAACACCTGGAGAAAGAGGTGGGGCAAAAACAGAGCTGTTTCACTACCTGTACAGGTCTGTCTTGAAAATAAATATTTAAAAAATAAAGAGTTTATCTTAATAAGATCAAAGCAGGGAATAAGAAAAACCTAAACCGAAATAATTAATAAATAAAAAAATGACCTTGTAGAGAGCGAAGCACTCTAGCTGTGCCCCATGGAAGGTGTTGTGTTGCTTGGGCGTGTAGCTGACTCTGAAAGCAGTCGACTTCAGGGGTCCCAGATCACATGACGAGGGTGTGACGGAGAAGGAGGAGTTAGGAGCCGGGGTCCAGATCAAGCTGAGCTTGCCCTTGGTGTGATTGGAGAGAGTCACAGACTGCGAGGTAGAGACGGAGCCATTGTAGAACAGCAACTCTGGGGGATCCACTGTGACGTGGGAACTGTTGGACCCCTCACCGCTGCCTCCTAGCTCAGCCTCCACCTTGCCCCCTGCACAGCCTTGGTAATATTCCTCCATAGGGCTCTTCTCTGGCACAGCAGCAGGATCCTAGAAAGACACTTGTTTTATTATAGGGCTCCTCTCTGACACAGCAGCAGGATCCTAGAAAGACGCTTGTTTTATTATAGGGCTCCTCTCTGACACAGCAGCAGGATCCTAGAAAGACACTTGTTTTATTATAGGGCTCTTCTCTGGCACAGCAGCAGGATCCTAGAAAGACACTTGTTTTATTATAGGGCTCTTCTCTGACACAGCAGCAGGATCCTAGAAAGACACTTGTTTTATTATAGGGCTCTTCTCTGACACAGCAGCAGGATCCTAGAAAGACACTTGTTTTATTATAGGGCTCTTCTCTGACACAGCAGCAGGATCCTAGAAAGACACTTGTTTTATTATAGGGCTCTTCTCTGGCACAGCAGCAGGATCCTAGAAAGACACTTGTTTTATTATAGGGCTCTTCTCTGGCACAGCAGCAGGATCCTAGAAAGACACTTGTTTTATTATAGGGCTCTTCTCTGACACAGCAGCAGGATCCTAGAAAGACACTTGTTTTATTATAGGGCTCTTCTCTGGCACAGCAGCAGGATCCTAGAAAGACACTTGTTTTATTATAGGGCTCTTCTCTGGCACAGCAGCAGGATCCTAGAAAGACACTTGTTTTATTATAGGGCTCTTCTCTGACACAGCAGCAGGATCCTAGAAAGACACTTGTTTTATTATAGGGCTCTTCTCTGACACAGCAGCAGGATCCTAGAAAGACACTTGTTTTATTATAGGGCTCTTCTCTGACACAGCAGCAGGATCCTAGAAAGACACTTGTTTTATTATAGGGCTCTTCTCTGGCACAGCAGCAGGATCCTAGAAAGACACTTGTTTTATTATAGGGCTCTTCTCTGGCACAGCGGCAGGATCCTAGAAAGACACTTGTTTTATTATAGGGCTCTTCTCTGGCACAGCAGCAGGATCCTAGAAAGACACTTGTTTTATTATAGGGCTCTTCTCTGGCACAGCAGCAGGATCCTAGAAAGACACTTGTTTTATTATAGGGCTCTTCTCTGGCACAGCAGCAGGATCCTAGAAAGACACTTGTTTTATTATAGGGCTCTTCTCTGACACAGCAGCAGGATCCTAGAAAGACACTTGTTTTATTATAGGGCTCTTCTCTGGCACAGCAGCAGGATCCTAGAAAGAC
>NC_068427.1:50387150-50469713 GCF_023373465.1 Oncorhynchus keta
AAGCGTTGTTCCACTAGAGCCGAGGTTTCACAGATCAACCGTCTGCCGCACATACCTCGTGTAACATCAGAGCTCCCTCCAGGTCCACTTGGATCTTGTCCTCTGCCAGCATGGCGCCGAGTACATCAGGAGGGTAGCAGGTGAGTCCCCGGGCCAGGTGCTGCCGGTACAGGACCAGGTGTCTGGGGTGAAGGATGGCTGGTTTCAGCTGCTCAGAGTGACAGGTCCCTATCAGGTCCAGGAACAGAGGCTCCTGAACAGGGAAGATACAAACACGATTGGTTGTGTGTGTGTGTGTGTGTGTGTGTGTGTGTGTGTGTGTGTGTGTGTGTGTGTGTGTGTGTGTGTGTGTGTGTGTGTGTGTGTGTGTGTGTGTGTGTGTGTGTGTGTGTGTGTGTGTGTGTGTGTGTGTGTGTGTGTGTGTGTACTGAACATACAGCTGTTGGTTTGTCGTCTTAACACTTAACGGCATTCTCATGTTCATTCTGAACGAGACCTGGAAGTGTGTAAACCTAGTTAATGGTACTCACAAAACACCACACATTCAACATACGCTACATTTTGAAAAGCTATGACTGAAATCAACTGCTGCTGTATAAACCCTAAACGTCTCCTGTCGGCTATAAGACATCGGTGTTCTGCAGCTGGTCAGAGTCTGAGCCCCAGTCCCTCACCCTCCTGTCCCTCACTCTCCTGTTCCTCACCCTCCTGTCCCTCACCCTCCAGCCCCTCACCCTCCTGTCCCTCACCCTCCTGTCCCTCACCCTGTGTAGCAGCAGACAGACGACCCTCCTGTCCCTCACCCTCCTGTCCCTCACCCTCCTGCCCCTCACCCTGTGTAGCAGCAGACAGACGACCCTCCTGCCCTTCACCCTGTGTAGCAGCAGACAGACCACCCTCCTGCCCCTCACCCTCCTGTCCCTCACCCTGTGTAACAGCAGACAGACCACCCTCCTGCCCCTCACCCTGTGTAGCAGCAGACAGACGACCCTACTGTCCCTCACCCTGTGTAGCAGCAGACAGACAACCCTCCTGTCTCTCACCCTCCTGCCCCTCACCCTGTGTAACAGCAGACAGACCACCCTCCTGCCTCTCACCCTGTGTAGCAGCAGACAGACAACCCTCCTGTCCCTCACCCTGTGTAGCAGCAGACAGACAACCCTCCTGTCCCTCACCCTGTGTAGCAGCAGACAGACAACCCTCCTGTCCCTCACCCTGTGTAGCAGCAGACAGACAACCCTCCTGCCTCTCACCCTGTGTAGCAGCAGACAGACAACCCTCCTGCCCCTCACCCTGTGTAGCAGCAGACAGACAACCCTCCTGCCTCTCACCCTGTGTAGCAGCAGACAGACAACCCTCCTGTCCCTCACCCTCCTGCCCCTCACCCTGTGTAGCAGCAGACATACCACCCTCCCCCCCTCACCCTCCTGTCCCTCACCCTGTGTAGCAGCAGACAGACCACCCTCCCCCTCACCCTGTGTAGCAGCAGACAGACCACCCTCCCCCTCACCCTGTGTAGCAGCAGACAGACCACCCTCCTGTGATGTCCCATGGGGTGGTGTGGTCTGAAGAGCAGGCGTAGGCGCCGGCTGCTGTTGGGTGGCAGGGTACCACAGGCTGGCTCCAAGGTGAAGACACTATGCCCTGTGGCGTCCAAGTCAAACTGATATTGGGCCTCCACAGAGGAGGAGTTGATGATGTCCACGGTGCGCAAGGCCTCCTCACCCTCGTCCACACAGCCAAAGTCCAGCATGGAGGAGGACAGGGACACCTGAGGACCTGCAGAGGAGGAGGTAGGATCAAGATGGAGGAGGACAGAGAACCTGAGGACCTGCAGAGGAGGAGGAGGTAGGATCAAGATGGAGGAGGACAGAGAACCTGGGGCTCTGCAGAGGAGGAGGTAGGATCAAGATGGAGGAGGACAGAGAACCTGAGGACCTGCAGAGGAGGAGGAGGGAGGATCAAGATGGAGGAGGACAGAGAACCTGAGGACCTGCAGAGGAGGAGGGAGGATCAAGATGGAGGAGGACAGAGAACCTGAGGACCTGCAGAGGAGGAGGAGGGAGGATCAAGATGGAGGAGGACAGAGAACCTGGGGACCTGCAGAGGAGGAGGAGGGAGGATCAAGATGGAGGAGGACAGAGAACCTGAGGACCTGCAGAGGAGGAGGAGGGAGGATCAAGATGGAGGAGGACAGAGAACCTGAGGACCTGCAGAGGAGGAGGAGGGAGGATCAAGATGGAGGAGGACAGAGAACCTGAGGACCTGCAGAGGAGGAGGAGGGAGGATCAAGATGGAGGAGGACAGAGAACCTGAGGACCTGCAGAGGAGGAGGGAGGATCAAGATGGAGGAGGACAAAGAACCTGAGGACCTGCAGAGGAGGAGGAGGGAGGATCAAGATGGAGGAGGACAGAGAACCTGAGGACCTGCAGAGGAGGAGGAGGGAGGATCAAGATGGAGGAGGACAGAAAACCTGAGGACCTGCAGAGGAGGAGGAGGGAGGGTCAAGATGGAGGAGGACAGAGAACCTGAGGACCTGCAGAGGAGGAGGAGGGAGGATCAAGATGGAGGAGGACAGAGAACCTGAGGACCTGCAGAGGAGGAGGAGGGAGGATCAAGATGGAGGAGGACAGAGAACTTGAGGACCTGCAGAAGAGGAGGATCAAGATGGAGGAGGACAGGGAACCTGAGCACCTGCAGAAGAGGAGGATCAAGACGGAGGAGGACAGGGAACCTGAGGACCTGCAGAAGAGGAGGATCAAGACGGAGGAGGACAGAGACACCTGTGATTTCCTTTGTATTGCTTACTGTACTGTACCTATGCAGGTGCCGGTGACTTTGAGCAGGGTTTTGCTGAGCGCCCCGGGGCAGGTGAGTGACAGGTAGTCCACAGTGGTAATGTCCACAGTTCCAGGAGAGAAAATCACAGGTACCCTGATGGAGGTACGTGGAGCCACCTCTCCCTTCTGGAAACCACACTGGAACACTGACTCTGACAGCAGTGGGCGCTGCATCCTGGACAGACTAAAGGAAGTCGTTATCTGGGAGAAAATGAAAGAGAGACGGGGAGAGAGAGAGATGGGGGTGGGGGGGATGAGGATGGATTGAGAATCAGAAGCTAGGAGGAAGGAACTCACTGAGGATGGAATCAGAAGCTAGGAGGAAGGAACTCACTGAGGATGGAATCAGAAGCTAGGAGGAAGGAACTCACTGAGGATGGAATCAGAAGCTAGGAGGAAGGAACTCACTGAGGATGGAATCAGAAGCTAGGAGGAAGGAACTCACTGAGGATGGAATCAGAAGCTAGGAGGAAGGAACTCACTGAGGATGGAATCAGAAGCTAGGAGGAAGGAACTCACTGAGGATGGAATCAGAAGCTAGGAGGAAGGAACTCACTGAGGATGGATTGAGAATCAGACGCTAGGAGGAAGGAAGGAACTGAGGATAGATAGAGAATCAGAAGCTAGGAGGAAGGAAGGAACTGAGGATGGATTGAGAATCAGAAGCTAGGAGGAAGGAACTCACTGAGGATGGATTGAGAATCAGAAGCTAGGAGGAAGGAACTCACTGAGGATGGAATCAGAAGCTAGGAGGAAGGAACTCACTGAGGATGGATTGAGAATCAGAAGCTAGGAGGAAGGAAGGAACTGAGGATAGATTGAGAATCAGAAGCTAGGAGGAAGGAAGGAACTGAGGATGGATTGAGAATCAGAAGCTAGGAGGAAGGAAGGAACTGAGGATAGATTGAGAATCAGAAGCTAGGAGGAAGGAAGGAACTGAGGATAGATTGAGAATCAGAAGCTAGGAGGAAGGAAGGAACTGAGGATAGATTGAGAATCAGAAGCTAGGAGGAAGGAAGGAACTGAGGATAGATTGAGAATCAGAAGCTAGGAGGAAGGAAGGAACTGAGGATAGATTGAGAATCGGAAGCTAGGAGGAAGGAACTCACTGAGGATGGATTGAGAATCAGAAGCTAGGAGGAAGGAAGGAACTGAGGATAGATTGAGAATCAGAAGCTAGGAGGAAGGAAGGAACTGAGGATAGATTGAGAATCAGAAGCTAGGAGGAAGGAAGGAACTGAGGATAGATTGAGAATCAGAAGCTAGGAGGAAGGAAGGAACTGAGGATAGATTGAGAATCGGAAGCTAGGAGGAAGGAAGGAACTGAGGATGGATTGAGAATCAGAAGCTAGGAGGAAGGAACTCACTGAGGATGGATTGAGAATCTCAAAGTGTCTTTCCATGTTGCAGCCGACAGGCACATTGCCAAATTCCAGCACCTTACATCCCTCCTCCTGACCCGGGGCACTGATCTGAAGGAACGGGTACTTTGCTGTGGAAAACATAAACCCATTACCATACAATAAATATATGGGCCAAGTTCTGAAACATTTAAATCCTTTAGACCGTGTGTGAGGTCCAGAACACACAACTCAAACAATGTGTGTCATCCTTGCTTTATAGTTGTTTAATGTTCTTGGCTTTGATCAATCAATATATGTATCACTTACATAGGCCCTGTAGGAGCACAGTACAGCTGTTCTCTCCCTCGTCTCCGAAGGCACAGCTAGCCTGGACCTGGTAGACCAACGCCTCCCGTGGTCTGAAGAGCACCGTGACTCTACACTCCTGACCCGGCTCCAGCATCCCGCTCTCTGGACACAGTTGGAACGGAGAGGGCACCTCCCACCGGAAACCTGTCTGTAGCTTACTGAGGACAGAGAAACACAGTACGTTCCAGAACCTACCATTGATCAATACTTTGATAACAGGTTTACTGACAGAACCTATCATTGATCAATACTTTGATAACAGGTTTACTGACAGAACCTATCATTGATCAATACTTTGATAACAGGTTTACTGACAGAACCTATCATTGATCAATACTTTGATAACAGGTTTACTGACAGAACCTATCATTGATCAATACTTTGATAACAGGTTTACTGACAGAACCTATCATTGATCAATACTTTGATAACAGGTTTACTGACAGAACCTATCATTGATCAATACTTTGATAACAGGTTTACTGACAGAACCTACCATTGATCAATACTTTGATAACAGTTTTACTGACAGAACCTACCATTGATCAATACTTTGATAACAGTTTTACTGACAGAACCTATCATTGATCAATACTTTGATAACAGTTTTACTGACAGAACCTATCATTGATCAATACTTTGATAACAGGTTTACTGACAGAACCTACCATTGATCGATACTTTGATAACAGTTTTACTGACAGAACCTATCATTGATCAATACTTTGATAACAGGTTTACTGACAGAACCTATCATTGATCAATACTTTGATAACAGGTTTACTGACAGAACCTATCATTGATCAATACTTTGATAACAGTTTTACTGACAGAACCTATCATTGATCAATACTTTGATAACAGTTTTACTGACAGAACCTATCATTGATCAATACTTTGATAACAGTTTTACTGACAGAACCTATCATTGATCAATACTTTGATAACAGTTTTACTGACAGAACCTATCATTGATCAATACTTTGATAACAGGTTTACTGACAGAACCTACCATTGATCGATACTTTGATAACAGTGGGTGTATCTAACTGTACTGACAGACTAGAGACAATAGAAGCACAGCATGTGTGTTGATGATGGGTGGGCGTGGCACTAGAACCACCAGGTGTATCTAAACTACCTGTGGGATGGATTCAACTGGCAACAACTGTTCCCCTGACACCCAGACAACCTTTATTTCCCCTCAATTTACAGTGTGATTAGTCAACCTACCTTGAACTAATATTAACCAACCTACCTTTAACCACCATTAACTAACCAACCTACCTTGAACCACCATTAACTAACCTACCTTTAACCACCATTAACTAACCAACCTACCTTGAACTAATATTAACCAACCTACCTTTAACCACCATTAACTAACCAACCTACCTTTAACCACTATTAACTAACCAACCTACCTTTAACCACTATTAACCAACCTACCTACAAGCAGTATTAACCAGCTCTAACCAATATTAACCATCATATCTCTAACCAATATTAACCAGCATACCTTTAACCGCTATTAACCAACCTATCTCTAACCAATATTAACCAGCCTAACTATAACCACTATTAACCAACCCATCTCTAACCACTATTAACCAACCCATCTCTAACCACTATTAACCAACCCATCTCTAACCAATATTAACCAGCCTATCTCTAACCACTATTAACCAGCCTAACTATAACCACTATTAACCAACCCATCTCTAACCAATATTAACCAGCCTATCTCTAACCACTATTAACCAGCCTAACTATAACCACTATTAACCAACCCATCTCTAACCAATATTAACCAGCCTATCTCTAACCACTATTAACCAGCCTAACTATAACCACTATCAACCAACCCATCTCTAACCACTATTAACCAACCCATCTCTAACCAATATTAACCAGCCTAATTATAACCGCTGCTGTGATAATAGTGAGTGTAGCTTGCCTGGCGTTGCGGAACATGAAGACGGTCTGTGATTGGTGGAGAACAGCACAGGGTGGCAGGAGGACAGACTCGGGTACGTCCAGAGCATGGTGAGGTATGGTCGCCCTCAGAGACACCTGGAACAACCCATCTTTACTGTGGAACTCTATGGTGTCCTGGTACTCACACTGCTCAACACACAACAGATACACGTTATTACCTGGACAGTGTCCAGTCTGGATTATACATGTTATTACCAGGCCAGTGTCCAGTCTGGATTATAGATGTTATTACCAGGCCAGTGTCCAGTCTGGATTATAGATGTTATTACCAGGCCAGTGTCCAGTCTGGATTATAGATGTGTTATTACCAGGCCAGTGTCCAGTCTGGATTATAGATGTTATTACCAGGCCAGTGTCCAGTCTGGATTATAGATGTTATTACCAGGCCAGTGTCCAGTCTGGATTATAGATGTTATTACCAGGCCAGTGTCCAGTCTGGATTATAGATGTGTTATTACCAGGCCAGTGTCCAGTCTGGATTATAGATGTGTTATTACCAGGCCAGTGTCCAGTCTGGATTATAGATGTGTTATTACCAGGCCAGTGTCCAGTCTGGATTATACATGTTTATTACCAGGCCAGTGTCCAGTCTGGATTATACATGTTATTACCAGGCCAGTGTCCAGTCTGGATTATAGATGTGTTATTACCAGGCCAGTGTTTAGTCTGGATTATACATGTTATTACCAGGCCAGTGTTTAGTCTGGATTATACATGCTATTACCAGGCCAGTGTCCAGTCTGGATTATAGATGTTATTACCAGGCCAGTGTCCAGTCTGGATTATACATTCCAGTGTTATTACCAGTTATTACCAGGCCAGTGTCCAGTCTGGATTATAGATGTTATTACCAGGCCAGTGTCCAGTCTGGATTATAGATGTGTTATTACCAGGCCAGTGTCCAGTCTGGATTATAGATGTGTTATTACCAGGCCAGTGTCCAGTCTGGATTATACATGTTATTACCAGGCCAGTGTCCAGTCTGGATTATACATGTTATTACCAGGCCAGTGTCCAGTCTGGATTATACATGTTATTACCAGGCCAGTGTCCAGTCTGGATTATAGATGTTATTACCAGGCCAGTGTCCAGTCTGGATTATAGATGTTATTACCAGGCCAGTGTCCAGTCTGGATTATAGATGTTATTACCAGGCCAGTGTCCAGTCTGGATTATAGATGTGTTATTACCAGGCCAGTGTCCAGTCTGGATTATACATGTTATTACCAGGCCAGTGTCCAGTCTGGATTATAGATGTTATTACCAGGCCAGTGTCCAGTCTGGATTATACATGTGTTATTACCAGGCCAGTGTCCAGTCTGGATTATACATGTTATTACCAGGCCAGTGTCCAGTCTGGATTATAGATGTGTTATTACCAGGCCAGTGTTTAGTCTGGATTATACATGTTATTACCAGGCCAGTGTTTAGTCTGGATTATACATGTTATTACCAGGCCAGTGTCCGGTCTGGATTATAGATGTTATTACCAGGCAAGTGTCCAGTCTGGATTATACATGTTATTACCAGGCCAGTGTCCAGTCTGGATTATACATGTGTTATTACCAGGCCAGTGTCCAGTCTAGATTATACATGTGTTATTACCAGGCCAATGTCCAGTCTGGATTATACATGTTATTACCAGGCCAGTGTCCAGTCTGGATTATACATGTGTTATTACCAGGCCAGTGTCCAGTCTGGATTATACATGTGTTATTACCAGGCCAGTGTCCAGTCTGGATTATACATGTGTTATTACCAGGCCAGTGTCCAGTCTGGATTATACATGTTATTACCAGGCCAGTGTCCAGTCTGGATTATAGATGTTATTACCAGGCCAGTGTCCAGTCTGGATTATACATGTTATTACCAGGCCAGTGTCCAGTCTGGATTATACATGTGTTATTACCAGGCCAGTGTCCAGTCTGGATTATAGATGTTATTACCAGGCCAGTGTCCAGTCTGGATTATACATGTGTTATTACCAGGCCAGTGTCCAGTCTGGATTATACATGTGTTATTACCAGGCCAGTGTCCAGTCTGGATTATAGATGTTATTACCAGGCCAGTGTCCAGTCTGGATTATACATGTGTTATTACCAGGCCAGTGTCCAGTCTGGATTATACATGTGTTATTACCAGGCCAGTGTCCAGTCTGGATTATAGATGTTATTACCAGGCCAGTGTCCAGTCTGGATTATACATGTGTTATTACCAGGCCAGTGTCCAGTCTGGATTATACATGTGTTATTAACCAGGACCCCAAGAGTTCTGCTGGTCGGCACTGCTTAGAAACCTAGTTGTGCCAAAAGCCCTGCTCTGCCCAAGAAAGCCTATGTAAATTACGATCGCCAGAACGGCCCACATTTTCAATTATTTTAAAGTTCGCTACATAATGGAGATACTTATTTAAATACTGATCCAATCTGACTACTAGATATTGAATTAAATAGCGATCCATTGTGACATCACACAGGACCACGTGCTGACACAGACCAATCACGAGCCGGCAGGCTACAAGTAGGCTCTCTCAGGCAGGATGAAAATGACTACATAGACCATGATCTGGCCTCCAACCACTTCCGGGTTGGAGCGACGGTATAGATCCACAGGTTGTATAACTTTTTCATTACATTTCATTATAGTACAACGGTTGATTTGTCTAATCTTAGCAATTTCTTCTTAGCTAGCTACATAGCCGTCCTTGTATCAGAGATAATTGCATAATTATCGTATTTCCACTACGTAGCCTTCACTGCTATTCGCCCAGGAGCTAGCAAACGCTAGCTAACGCCCACAGATTAGCATCACTGTAGTGCTATTCACTCAACTGAACGACTTGATTAGTTTAGTGTTAGCTAGCTACATAGCTGTCTTTGTTTCCAAGATAATTGTGTAGTTTAGAGTGTGTAGTCTTGGAGTGATTATCTTAATTCACTGAGGTTCGCTAGCCAGCTATTTGTCGTCCTTAACGTAGGAGACTCTGCTAGCTAGCCAACAGCTAACAGCTAACAGCTAGCCAACGTCACCACACAGACGTCTACTGAATCGAATTCAACAACCCGGTCAGGTAGTATCACATTTTCATTTCATTTCATTACAGTACAACGGTTTGATTTGTTTGATCGTAGCTAGCTACATAGCTAGCTACATAGCCGTCTTTCTTTCAAAGATAATTGTGTAGTCTAGAGCGATTTCCTAGGTTAGCTAGCCAGCTATTGTCGTTCTTTTAACGCAACGTAACGTAAACAACACTGCTAGCTAGCCAGCTAGCCCCGAATAGTAGCACTGTAGAAACTATTACACTCAACGGAACGACTTGATTAGTGTAGTGTCAACAACGCAGCTACTGCCAGCTAGCCTACTTCAGCAGTACTGTATCATTTTAATCATTTTAGTCAATAAGATTCTTGCTACGTAAGCAACTTTCTGAACATTCGAGACGTGTAGTCCACTTGTCATTCAATCTCCTTGCATTAGCGTAGCCTCTTCTGTAGCCTGTCAACTATGTGTCTGTCTATCCCTGTTCTCTCCTCTCTGCACAGACCATACAAACGCTCCCACACCGCGTGCCGCGGCCACCTAGTCTGGTGGTCCCAGCGCGTCGACCCACGTGGAGTTCCAGGTCTCCGGTAGCCTCTGGAACTGCCGATCTGCGGCCAACAAGGCAGGTTCATCTCAGCCTATGCCTCCCTCCAGTCCCTCGACTTCTTGGCACTGACGGAAACATGGATCACCACAGATAACACTGCTACTCCTACTGCTCTCCCTCGTCCGCCCAGTGTTCTCGCACACCCCGAGAGCTTCTGGTCAGCGGGGTGGTGGCACCGGGATCCTCATCTCTCCCAAGTGGTCTTTCTCTCTTTCTCCCCTTACCCATCTGTCTATCGCCTCCTTTGAATTCCATGCTGTCACAGTTACCAGCCCTTTCAAGCTTAACATCCTTATCATTTATCGCCCTCCAGGTTCCCTTGGAGAGTTCATCAATGAGCTTGATGCCTTGATAAGCTCCTTTCCTGAGGACGGCTCACCTCTCACAGTTCTGGGCGACTTTAACCTCCCCACGTCTACCTTTGACTCATTCCTCTCTGCCTCCTTCTTTCCACTCCTCTCCTCTTTTGACCTCACCCTCTCACCTTCCCCCCTATCACAAGGCAGGCAATACGCTTGACCTCATCTTTACTAGATGCTGTTCTTCCACTAACCTCATTGCAACTCCCCTCCAAGTCTCCGACCACTACCTTGTATCCTTTTCCCTCTCGCTCTCATCCAACACTTCCCACACTGCCCCTACTCGGATGGTATCGCGCCGTCCCAACCTTCGCTCTCTCTCCCCCGCTACTCTCTCCTCTTCCATCCTATCATCTCTTCCCTCTGCTCAAACTTTCTCCAACCTATCTCCTGATTCTGCCTCCTCAACCCTCCTCTCCTCCCTTTCTGCATCCTTTGACTCTCTATGTCCCCTATCCTCCAGGCCGGCTCGGTCCTCCCCTCCCGCTCCGTGGCTCGATGTTCATTGCGAGCTCACAGAACAGGGCTCCGGGCAGCCGATTAAATGGAGGAAAACTTCGCCTCCCTGCGGACCTGGCATCCTTTCACTCCCTCCTCTCTACATTTTCCTCCTCTGTCTCTGCTGCTAAAGCCACTTTCTACCATTCTAAATTCCAAGCATCTGCCTCTAACCCTAGGAAGCTCTTTGCCACCTTCTCCTCCCTCCTGAATCCTCCCCCCTCCCGTCTCTGCAGATGACTTCGTCAACCATTTTGAAAAGAAGGTCGACGACATCCGATCCTCGTTTGCTAAGTCAAACGACACCGCTGTTCTGCTCACACTGCCCTACCCTATGCTCTGACCTCTTTCTCCCCTCTCTCTCCAGATGAAATCTCGCGTCTTGTACGGCCGGCCGCCCAACAACCTGCCCGCTTGACCCTATCCCCTCCTCTCTTCTCCAGACCATTTCCGGAGACCTTCTCCCTTACCTCACCTCGCTCATCAACTCATCCCTGACCGCTGTCTACGTCCCTCCCGTCTTCAAGAGAGCGAGAGTTGCACCCCTTCTGAAAAAACCTACACTCGATTCCTCCAATGTCAACAACTACAGACCAGTATCCCTTCTCTCTTTTCTCTCCAAAACTCTTGAGCGTGCCGTCCTTGGCCAGCTCTACCGCTATCTCTCTCAGAATGACCTTCTTGATCCAAATCAGTCAGGTTTCAAGACTAGTCATTCAACTGAGACTGCTCTTCTCTGTATCACGGAGGCCCTCCGCACTGCTAAAGCTAACTCTCTCTCCTCTGCTCTCATCCTTCTAGACCTATCGGCTGCCTTCGATACTGTGAACCATCAGATCCTCCTCTCCACCCTCTCCGAGTTGGGCATCTCCAGGCGCAGGCCCACGCTTGGATTGCGTCCTACCTGACAGGTCGCTCCTACCAGGTGGCGTGGCGAGAATCTGTCTCCTCACCACGCGCTCTCACCACTGGTGTCCCCCAGTGCTCTGTTCTAGGCCCTCTCTTATTCTCGCTATACACCAAGTCACTTGGCTCTGTCATAACCTCACATGGTCTCTCCTATCATTGCTATGCAGACGACACACAATTAATCTTCTCCTTTCCCCTTCTGATGACCATCTCTGCATGTCTGGCAGACATATCAGTGTGGATGACGGATCACCACCTCAAGCTGAACCTCAGCAAGACGGAGCTCCTCTTCCTCCCGGGGAAGGACTGCCCGTTCCATGATCTCGCCATCACGGTTGACAACTCCATTGTGTCCTCCTCCCAGAGCGCTAAGAACCTTGGCGTGATCCTGGACAACACCCTGTCGTTCTCAACTAACATCAAGGCGGTGTCCCGTTCCTGTAGGTTCATGCTCTACAACATCCGCAGAGTACGACCCTGCCTCACACAGGAAGCGGCGCAGGTCCTAATCCAGGCACTTGTCATCTCCCGTCTTGATTACTGCAACTCGCTGTTGGCTGGGCTCCCTGCCTGTGCCATTAAACCCCTACAACTCATCCAGAACGCCGCAGCCCGTCTGGTGTTCAACCTTCCCAAGTTCTCTCACGTCACCCCGCTCCTCCGCTCTCTCCAGTTGAAGCTCGCATCCGCTACAAGACCATGGTGCTTGCCTACGGGCTGTGAGGGAACGGCACCTCAGTACCTCCAGGCTCTGATCAGGCCCTACACCCAAACAAGGGCACTGCGTTCATCCACCTCTGGCCTGCGCGCCTCCCTACCACTGAGGAAGTACAGTTCCCGCTCAGCCCAGTCAAAACTGTTCCTGCTCTGGCCCCCAATGGTGGAACAAACTCCCTCACGACGCCAGGACAGCGGAGTCAATCACCACCTTCCGGAGACACCTGAAACCCCACCTCTTCAAGGAATACCTAGGATAGGGTAAGTAATCCTTCTCACCCCCTAAAAGATTTAGATGCACTATTGTAAAGTGGCTGTTCCACTGGATGTCATAAGGTGTATGCACCAATCTGTAAGTCGCTCTGGATAAGAGCGTCTGCTAAATGACTTAAATGTAAATGTAAATGATCCTTAGCAATATTTTGGTGCCATTCAGCCCCAATTGAGCAATTTTGCGTGCTTCAAATTCAAATAGTTCCGGCTTCATGCGCCAGCGACAGTTTTCCATAGGAATACGTGGATGACGTCAGCGCTGTCAGTACCCACTGGTGTTAATGTCTGTGGTTATTACCCTATCAAGGGGGCGGAAGGTAACAGGAAGAGAAAAAGACGTTCCAGGACTCAGAGTGATGATCTGAGGAAACAGGGTGGTGAAGAACGTTGACGCAGGAGGCCTGGGAAAAAATAAAAATAAAATGTTACTACACATTATGATGTTTCATCAAACATCCAGGAAGATGATACAGTGTCTTTAGGGGAAAGTACTCAGACTCCCTCGACTTTTCCCACATTTTGTTAGGTTACAACCTTATTCTAAAATGGATTCAATTGATTCAATTTTTTCATCAATACCACATAATGACAAAGCAAAAACATGTTTTTTTGGAAACTACATTTACATAAGTATTCAGACCTTTTACTCTGTACTTTGTTGAAGCACCTTTGGCAGCGAATACAGCCTCTAGTCTTCTTGGGTATGACGCTACAAGCTTGGTACACCTGTATTTGGGGAGTTTCTCCCATTCTTCTCTGCAGATCCTCTCAAACTCTGTCAGGTTGGATAGGGAGCGTCGCTGCACAGCTATTTTCAGGTCTCCTCCAGAGATGTTTGATCGGGTTCAACATTTACATTTACATTTAAGTCATTTAGCAGACGCTCTTATCCAGAGCGACTTACAAAGTCCGGGCTCTGACTGGGCCACTCAAGGACATTCAGAGACTTGTCCTGAAGCCACTCCTGCATTGTCTTGGCTATGTGCTTAGGGTCGTTGTCCTGTTGGAAGGTGAACCTTCACCCCAGTCTGAGGTCCTGAGCACTGGAGCAGGTTTTCATCAAGAATCTCTCTGTACTTTGCTCCTTTCATCTTTCCCCCCATCCTGACTAGTCTCCCAGTCCCTGCCACTGAAAAACATCCCTTCAGCATGATGCTGCCACCACCATGCTTCACCGTAGGGATGGTACCAATTTTCCTCCAGACATGACGCTTGGGATTCAGGCCAAATAGTTCAATCTTGGTTTCATCAGACCAGAGAATATTGTGTCTCATGGTCTGAGTCTTTATGTGTCTTTTGGCAAACTCCAAGCTGGCTGTCATGTGTATTTTACTGAAGAGTGCCTTCTGTCTGGCCACTCTACCATAAAGGCCTGATTGGTGGTGCTGCAGAGATGGTTGTCCTTCTATAAGGTTCTCCCATCTTCCACAGAGGAACTCTGGAGCTCTGTCAGAGTGACCATGGGGTTCTTGGTCACTTCCCTGACCAAGGCCCTTCTCCCCCGATTGCTCAGTTTTGCCGGTCTGCCAGCTTAAGGAAGAGTCTTGGTGGTTCCAAACATCTTCCATTTAAGAATGATGGAGGCCACTGTGTTCTTGGGGACCTTCAATGGACATATTTTGGTTCCCTTCCCCAGATCTGTGCATCGACACAATCTTGTCTCGGAGCTCTACGGACAATTCCTTCGACCTCATGGCTTGGTTTTTGCTCTGATATTCTCTGTCAACTTTGGACCTTATATTAGACAGGTGTGTGCCTTTCCAAATCATGTCCAATCAATTGAATTTACCACAGGTGGACTCGAATCAAGTTGTAGAAACATCAAGGATGATCAGTGGAAACAGGATGCACCTGACCTAAATTTTGCGTCTCATAGCAAAGGGTCTGAATACTTATGTAAATCATTTTCATTATGGGGTATTGTCTGTAGATTGCTGAGGATTTTTAAAAAAATCAATTTTAGAACAAGACTGTAACGTAACAACCTTTTGAAAAAAATGTAGGGGTCTGAATACTTTCAGAAGGCTCTGTATATACAGTTCCCTCTGTAATTATTGGGACAGTCACATGTTTGCTGTTGTTTTGGCTCTGTAGTCCAGCACTTTGGATTTGAAACGATACCATGACTATGAGGTTAAAGTGAAGACTGATACCATGACTATGAGGTTACAGTGAAGACTGATACCATGACTATGATGTTAAAATGTAGACTGATACCATGACTATGAGGTTAAAATGTAGACTGATACCATGACTATGATGTTAAAATGTAGACTGATACCATGACTATGATGTTAAAGTGAAGACTGATACCATGACTATGATGTTAAAATGTAGACTGATACCATGACTATGATGTTAAAATGTAGACTGATACCATGACTATGATGTTAAAATGTAGACTGATACCATGACTATGAGGTTAAAATGTAGACTGATACCATGACGTTAAAATGTAGACTGATACCATGACTATGATGTTAAAATGTAGACTGATACCATGACGATGAGGTTAAAATGTAGACTGATACCATGACTATGAGGTTAAATGTAGACTGATACCATGACTATGAGATTAAAATGTAGACTGATACCATGACTATGATGAAAAATGTAGACTGATACCAGGACTATGAGGTTAAAGTGAAGACTGATACCATGACTATGAGGTTAAAATGTTGATACCATGACTATGAGGTTAAAATGTAGACTGATACCATGACTATGAGGTTAAAGTGAAGACTGATACCATGACTATGAGGTTAAAATGTAGACTACCATGACTATGATGTTAAAGTGAAGACTGATACCATGACTATGATGTTAAAATGTAGACTGATACCATGACTATGATGTTAAAATGTAGACTGATACCATGACTATGATGTTAAAATGTAGACTGATACCATGACTATGATGTTAAAATGTAGACTGATACCATGACTATGAGGTTAAAATGTAGACTGATACCATGACGTTAAAATGTAGACTGATACCATGACTATGAGGTTAAAATGTAGACTGATACCATGACTATGAGGTTAAAATGTAGACTGATACCATGACGTTAAAATGTAGACTGATACCATGACTATGATGTTAAAATGTAGACTGATAAAATGACTATGATGTTAAAGTGAAGACTGTCAGCTTTAATTCAGCTTTTTTTTTCATCCATATCGGGTGAATGGTTTAGAAATAAGTTTAGTCCTCTCATTTTAGGGAATCAAAAGTATTGGGACAAATTCACTTAAATGTGTATTAAAGCAGTCAAAAGTTTAGTATTTGGTCCCATACAGTATTCCTAGCACGCAATGATTACATCAACCTTGTGACTCTACAAACTTGTTGGATGCATTTGCTGTTTTCTTATGGATGGTAAATAATGTATTGTGTCATTTTGGAGTCATTTTTATTGTAAACAATAAATATAATGTATTTATTAACACTTCCACATTAACGAGGATGCTACTATGATTACAGATAGTTCTGAATGAATCGTGAATAATAATGAGTGAGAAAGTTACAGATGCACAAATATCATACCCTGAAGACCCCCCAATACTTTTGGTCCCCTAAAATGGGGGGACTATGTACAAAAAGTCCTGTAGTTTCTAAACCATTCACCTGATATGGATGAAAATACCCTCAGATTAAAGCTGACAGTGTGTACTTTAAACTAGTAATTCTATCATTTTAAATTCAAAGTGCTGTTGTACATAACCAAAACCACAAAACAATTTGTCACTATCCCAATAATTATGGAGGACACTGTATATGTAACTTCAACATGATATCATGGGACAACGTCATCCTGGCTCGTTTTTTTTTAAAGGTCAAATGTCACAGTAGTTGACGTTTTTCTCAATACATTACAGTCAATGGGGAATGTTTTCTGGAGACGCTTTCATGTTTATCTCGTTTATGTTTCTCTATCATTCTCTACCTCCTCTTTATCCCCCTCATTCTCTACCTCCTCTTTATCCCCCTCATTCTCTACCTCCTCTTTATCCCCCTCATTCTCTACCTGCTCTTTATCCCCTTCATTCTCTACCTCCTCTTTATCCCCCTCATTCTCTACCTCCTCTTTACCCCCCTCATTCTCTACCTCCTCTTTATCCCCCTCATTCTCTACCTCCTCTTTACCCCCCTCATTCTCTACCTCCTCTTTACCCCCTCATTCTCTACCTCCTCTTTATCCCCCTCATTCTCTACCTGCTCTTTGTCCTCCTCAATCTCTACCTCCTCTTTATCCCCTTCATTCTCTACCTCCTCTTTATCCCCCTCATTCTCTACATCCTCTTTATCCCCTTCACTCTCTACCTCCTCTTTACCCCCCTCATTCTCTACCTCCTCTTTACCCCTCTCATTCTCTACCTCCTCTTTACCCCCTCATTCTCTACCTCCTATTTATCCCCTTCATTCTCTACCTCCTCTTTACCCTCCTCATTCTCTACCTCTTCTTTACCCCACTCATTCTCTACCTCTTCTTTATCCTCCTCATTCTCTACCTCCTATTTACCCCCCTCATTCTATACCTCCTCTTTGTCCCCCTCATTCTCTACCTCCTATTTACCCCCCTCATTCTATACCTCCTCTTTGTCCCCCTCATTCTCTACCTCCTATTTACCCCCCACATTCTCTACCTCCTCTTTACCCCCCACATTCTCTACCTCCACTTTGTCCTCCTCATTCTCTACCACCTCTTTACCCCCCTCATTCTCTACCTCCTCTTTATCCCCCTCATTCTCTACCTCCTCTTTATCCCCTTCATTCTCTACTTCCTCTTTATCCCCCTCATTCTATACCTCCTCTTTACCCCCTCATTCTCTACCTCCTCTTTATCCCCCTCATTCTCTACCTCCTCTTTATCCCCCTCATTCTCTACCTCCCCTTTATCCCCCTCATTCTCTACCTCCTCTTTATCCCCCTCATTCTCTACCTCCTCATTCTCTACCTCCTCTTTTTTAATGATAATGAGTTGGTCATTTAGTATACTGTGAACGATAATGGGTTGGTCATTTAGTATACTGTGAACGATAATGCCCTGGTCATTGAGTATACTGTGAACGATAATGAGTTGGTCATTTAGTATACTGTGAACGATAATGGGTTGGTCATTTAGTATACTGTGTATGATAATGAGCTTGTCATTTAGTATTCTGTGTATGATAATGGGCTGTCATTTAGTATAATGTGTATGATAATGGGCTGTCATTTAGTATACTCTGTATGATAATGGGCTGTCATTTAGTCTATCCAAAAGGGAAAGGGGGAAACGTGTTATAAATGTCCAGAGAACGTGTTATAAAGGTCCAGAGAACGTATTATAAAGGTCCAGAGAACGTGTTATAAAGGTCCAGAGAACGTGTTATAAACGTCCAGAGAATGTGTTATAAACGTCCAGAGAACGTGTTATAAACGTCCAGAGAACGTGTTATAAAGGTCCAGAGAACGTGTTATAAAGGTCCAGAGAACGTGTTATAAACGTCCAGAGAACGTGCTATAAAGGTCCAGAGAACGTGCTATAAACGTCCAGAGAACGTGTTATAAAGGTCCAGAGAACGTGTTATAAACGTCCAGAGAATGTGTTATAAACGTCCAGAGAACGTGTTATAAACGTCCAGAGAACGTGTTATAAAGGTCCAGAGAACGTGTTATAAAGGTCCAGAGAACGTGTTATAAAGGTCCAGAGAACGTGCTATAAACGTCCAGAGAACTTTTAGAAACGTCCAGAGAACTTTTAGAAACGTCCAGAGAACGTGTTATAAACGTCCAGAGAACATGTTATAAAGGTCCAGAGAACTTTTAGAAACGTCCAGAGAACTTTTAGAAACGTCCAGAGAACGTGTTATAAAGGTCCAGAGAATGTGTTATAAAGGTCCAGAGAACTTTTAGAAACGTCCAGAGAACGTGTTATAAAGGTCCAGAGAACATGCTATAAAGGTCCAGAGAACGTGCTATAAAGGTCCAGAGAACGTGTTATAAAGGTCCAGAGAACGTGTTATAAAGGTCCAGAGAACGTGTTATAAACATCCAGAGAACGTGTTATAAAGGTCCAGAGAACGTGTTATAAAGGTCCAGAGAACGTGCTATAAAGGTCCAGAGAACGTGTTATAAACATCCAGAGAACGTGTTATAAAGGTCCAGAGAATGTGTTATAAAGGTCCAGAGAACGTGCTATAAAGGTCCAGAGAACGTGCTATAAAGGTCCAGAGAACGTGTTATAAAGGTCCAGAGAACGTGTTATAAACATCCAGAGAACGTGTTATAAAGGTCCAGAGAACGTGTTATAAAGGTCCAGAGAACGTGCTATAAAGGTCCAGAGAACGTGTTATAAACATCCAGAGAACGTGTTATAAAGGTCCAGAGAACGTGTTATAAAGGTCCAGAGAACGTGCTATAAAGGTCCAGAGAACGTGTTATAAACATCCAGAGAACGTGTTATAAAGGTCCAGAGAATGTGTTATAAAGGTCCAGAGAACGTGCTATAAAGGTCCAGAGAACGGGCTATAAAGGTCCAGAGAACGTGCTATAAAGGTCCAGAGAACGTGTTATAAAGGTCCAGAGAACGTGTTATATTAATCCTGCCACCATGCGGAATTAACCCTGTCACCACGCGGAATTAACCCTGTAACCACGCGGAATTAATCCTGTAACCACGCGGAATTAACCCTGTCACCACGCGGAATTAACCCTGTAACCACGCGGAATTAATCCTGTCACCACGCGGAATTAACCCTGTCACCACGCGGAATTAATCCTGTCACCACGCGGAATTAATCCTGTCACCACGCGGAATTAACCCTGTAACCATGCGGAATTAACCCTGTAACCACGCGGATTTAACCCTGTAACCACGCGGAATTAACCCTGTCACCACGCGGAATTAACCCTGTAACCACGTGGAATTAACCCTGTAACCACGTGGAATTAACCCTGTCACCATGCGGAATTAACCCTGTCACCACGCGGAATTAACCCTGTAACCATGCGGAATTAACCCTGTAACCACGCGGAATTAACCCTGTAACCATGTAACCTCTGGCCCTACGGGTCTCTGGCCAAAAGAAGTGCACTACATAGGGAATAGGGTGTCACTTCAGATCCAACTCTAGAGGAATAATCCCCGACACCAGACTCACCTGAAACGTAGTTTCTGAAGTTTACTATGGATGTTCTTCAGCAGCAGGGTCTTCGTGAACTCCCCTCCCAGCTCCCAGTCCTCCCACTTCAGCTCTTCCCAGGTCTCTACCCCGAGGAAGCAGCAACGCTGGGAGGGAATCTTCCTCTGGGCATCCCCAGACCGCTGCAGGGTTAGGCCTGGGCGCTGGGGGCACAGAGAGGGAGACACTGAGACAAATGGACTAAAGATAACTGCAGACATTACACTACAATAACTCAGTAAAATGGGGATCTCCTGGCAAGAGGTAAAAGCCCACGGCAGAATAAGAGTGACTTGGATGCCATACACAAGGGGGCAAACTGTAATGATAGGGAAGGAGTGTCCCTACCTGCTGTGTGTGCATATTGCCACCAGAGGGAGCTGTTTGACTAGCTGTAAGTCTGATTCATTGGCTATCAATTAATTTAAAAAACAAATATGGTATTAATTAAGAGCAACTAATTGCTCTTAAACTAATTTAGGGGTGGCAGGCGGCCTAGTGGTTAGAGTGTAGGGGAGGCAGGTAGCCTAGTGGTTAGAGTGTAGAGGAGGCAGGTAGCCTAGTGGTTAGAGTGTAGGGGTGGCAGGTAGCCTAGTGGTTAGAGTGTAGGGGAGGCAGGTAGCCTAGTGGTTAGAGTGTAGAGGAGGGGAGGCAGGTAGCCTAGTGGTTAGAGTGTAGGGAGGAGGCAGTGGTTAGCCTAGTGGTTAGAGTGTAGAGGAGGCAGGTAGCCTAGTGGTTAGAGTGTAGAGGAGGCAGGTAGCCTAGTGGTTAGAGTGTAGGCAGGTAGCCTAGAGTGTAGGCAGGTAGCCTAGTGGTTAGAGTGTAGAGGAGGCAGGTAGCCTAGTGGTTAGAGTGTAGGGGAGGCAGGCGGCCTAGTGGTTAGAGTGTAGGGGAGGCAGGTAGCCTAGTGGTTAGAGTGTAGAGGAGGCAGGTAGCCTAGTGGTTAGAGTGTAGGGGAGGCAGGTAGCCTAGTGGTTAGAGTGTAGAGGAGGCAGGTAGCCTAGTGGTTAGAGTGTAGGGGCGGCAGGTAGCCTAGTGGTAAGAGTGTAGGGGCGGCAGGTAGCCTGGTGTTTAGAGTGTAGAGGAGGCAGGTGGCCTAGTGGTTAGAGTGTAGGGGAGGCAGGCGGCCTAGTGGTTAGAGTGTAGGGGAGGCAGGTAGCCTAGTGGTTAGAGTGTAGAGGAGGCAGGTAGCCTAGTGGTTAGAGTGTAGAGGAGGCAGGTAGCCTAGTGGTTAGAGTGTAGAGGAGGCAGGTAGCCTAGTGGTTAGAGTGTAGGGGAGGCAGGCGGCCTAGTGGTTAGAGTGTAGGGGAGGCAGGTAGCCTAGTGGTTAGAGTGTAGAGGAGGCAGGTAGCCTAGTGGTTAGAGTGTAGGGGAGGCAGGTAGCCTAGTGGTTAGAGTGTAGAGGAGGCAGGTAGCCTAGTGGTTAGAGTGTAGGGGCGGCAGGTAGCCTAGTGGTAAGAGTGTAGGGGCGGCAGGTAGCCTGGTGTTTAGAGTGTAGAGGAGGCAGGTGGCCTAGTGGTTAGAGTGTAGGGGAGGCAGGTAGCCTAGTGGTTAGAGTGTAGGGACGGCAGGTAGCCTAGTGGTTAGAGTGTAGAGGAGGCAGGTGGCCTAGTGGTTAGAGTGTAGGGGTGGCAGGTAGCATAGTGGTTAGAGTGTAGGGACGGCAGGTAGCCTAGTGGTTAGAGTGTAGAGGAGGCAGGTAGCCTAGTGGTTAGAGTGTAGGGGAGGCAGGTAGCCTAGTGGTTAGAGTGTAGAGGAGGCAGGTGGCCTAGTGGTTAGAGTGTAGGGGTGGCAGGTAGCATAGTGGTTAGAGTGTAGGGACGGCAGGTAGCCTAGTGGTTAGAGTGTAGAGGAGGCAGGTAGCCTAGTGGTTAGAGTGTAGGAGTGGCAGGTAGCCTAGTGGTTAGAGTGTAGGAGTGGCAGGTAGCCTAGTGGTTAGAGTGTAGGGACGGCAGGTAGCCTAGTGGTTAGAGTGTAGAGGAGGCAGGTGGCCTAGTGGTTAGAGTGTAGGGGTGGCAGGTAGCATAGTGGTTAGAGTGTAGGGACGGCAGGTAGCCTAGTGGTTAGAGTGTAGAGGAGGCAGGTAGCCTAGTGGTTAGAGTGTAGGGGCGGCAGGTAGCCTAGTGGTTAGAGTGTAGGGGTGGCAGGTAGCCTAGTGGTTAGAGTGTAGAGGCGGCAGGTAGCCTAGTGGTTAGAGTGTAGGGATGGCAGGTAGCCTAGTGGTTAGAGTGTAGGGAGGCAGGTAGTCTAGTGGTTAGAGTGTAGAGGTGGCAGGTAGCCTAGTGGTTAGAGTGTAGGGACGGCAGGTAGCCTAGTGGTTAGAGTGTAGGGACGGCAGGTAGCCTAGTGGTTAGAGTGTAGGGACGGCAGGTAGCCTAGTGGTTAGAGTGTAGGAAGCCTAGTGGTTAGAGTGTAGAGGTGGCAGGTAGCCTAGTGGTTAGAGTGTAGGGACGGCAGGTAGCCTAGTGGTTAGAGTGTAGAGGAGGCAGGTAGCCTAGTGGTTAGAGTGTAGGGATGGCAGGTAGCCTAGTGGTTAGAGTGTAGAGGCAGGTAGCCTAGTGTAGCCTTGGTTAGAGTGTAGAGGACGGCAGGTAGCCTAGTGGTTAGAGTGGAGGGACGGCAGGTAGCCTAGTGGTCAGAGTCTAGGGACGGCAGGAAGCCTAGTGGTTAGAGTGTAGAGGTGGCAGGTAGCCGCGTGGTTAGAGTGTAGGGAGGCAGGTAGCCTAGTGGTTAGAGTGTAGGGAGGCAGGTAGCCTAGTGGTTAGAGTGTAGGGAGGCAGGTAGCCTAGTGGTTAGAGTGTAGGGGTGGCAGGTAGTCTAGTGGTTAGAGTGTAGGGACGGCAGGTAGCCTAGTGATTAGAGTGTAGGGGAGGCAGGGTAGCCTAGTGGTTAGAGTGTTGGGCCAGTAAGCGAAAGGTTGCAAGTTCAAACCCCCGAGTTGACAAGGTACAAATCTGTTGTTCTGTCCCTGAACAAGTCAGTTAACCCACTGTTCCTAGGCTACCTGGTTCCTAGGCTGTCATTGTAAATGAGATGTTGTTCTTAACTGACTTCGCTAATGTATTACCACAATAGTTGAATGAAGGTTTTATTACTTCCTACCTTTTCATCTTTACCACGGGTGGCTGTCCAGAGGAGGCCAGAGCTTAGAGGGTTCCCTGGAACCTCAGCCAACATCTCTGGGGAAGAAAATGTATAATGAACAGAGCGTTGGTTAGAGCGTTGGACTAGTAACCGAAAAGTTGCAAGTTCAAATCCCTGCTGTGATAAGGTGCAAATCTGTCGTTCTGTACCTGAACGAGTCAGTTAACCCACTGTTCCTAGGCTGTGATTGTAAATGAGTATTTGTTCTTAACTGACTTACCTAGCTAAATAAAGGTAAAATAAATAAATAGGCTAGTTTATTAAATAACTGAATAGAAGCTGATGTCCAATCCAAGCTCACCAGAACGTCTCTATTCACCGTCATTTGAAAAATGTAAAAACACAATTAATAAAAATAAAAATAAAAAATAATAATATATATATATATATATACAAAAAGTAATCTTCAGATGTACCACAGTACTAAAAAAATAATGATATATTTCTTCCTTATCATCAGAAAAAGAAAACAGCCCTGGATAATAATATACATTCAGTCCGGGAGGGGTGGGGTGGGGTGGGGAGGAGTGGGGTGGGGTGGGGTAGGGTGGGGTGGGGAGGAGTGGGGTGGGGTGGGGAGGGGGGGAGGAGTGGGGTGGGGTGGGGAGGAGTGGGGTGGGGTGGGTAGGCAAATCGGCATGAGGGTGGGTAGGCAAATCGGCATGAGGGTGGGGTGGGGTGAATAAACTGTAGGAGTGTTTCATGTTATTTATGCAGTCAGCAGTCTGTCCACATTTCAATAACTAATGACTGTAATTTGCTGATTGGTCAAACCACAAGGTGTACGCTATTTTACAACGTAATGCTGCCGATGGTACGAAACAAACTAATTGTTGGCAAACACTCAAGGCGATAGTATTTGTATATTTTCGTCCCCAAGCTTGTCAGCTAGACAAAATAGCAGCACATAACATCTACAGTGGCTATGAGTGTAACCTAGTTGTATCAAATACGATCTATTATATTGACAAGATAGCCGAGAGACCGCCCTAACAATGTAAATTCATGTTTTCAACGACTGAAGCAAATATTATAGATATACTGACGACATGTATTTATTTATTTAACTAAGATGACATGTCTCTCCGCACTAACAATAGGAGTCGTTGTCCACAAAGCGGCACGGCGGGCTGTCAAGCCTTTCTTTGGATTGGTGAAGACATCTCATTATTGTAATCCTTTATTGAATATTCAATGAGGGTTGTTGACGTCAACCGCCTGTATTCAATAAAGAGAGAGAGATGCTGTACTAGCCTCGTTTCATGAATATGCATACCCATCGAGGGACAACTCCGATAAAACGTTTTTTTTTCTCTCTCTCGCCAGTTGCCGGAATGTCACGTGTCCTACCTATATCAGCACACCCATAACAACCTAAGCATTATGAAACGTATGTTCGAAAAAACTTCACATCGCAAATAAACCATACATTTTTGTTGTTGACCGCTATACAAAAACTCCTTGCTTGGCGGGCGAAACAACCGCACCGTGCTGGAGGCAGACCAGTTTTCCGCAGAGTTGGGCCTCTCTTTTCCTCTCTGATTCAAGGCAGGTGAGATCAGGTGGGACCATTCTAGCCAATGAAAGGATTGCGCATGTGAACAGGGCTGCGTTCAGTAAATGTTTAAGTTTTGGAACATTCAATGAAACGGAAACAGTGCTGTACTTAACGGCTAGTTGAAAAACTGGAAGGGGTTTGGGGAACGCTGTCAGCATGGCTACAGCCCTTAAAATACATCACTGATTGCTTCAAGCGACACCCACCAAATGGGAAGAAACTTATCTCAAAGTTTGTTCAAGAACGTTTTGGGGAAAGTTGTAGTTCATTACATACCGTTCCGCAACATAGAAAACGTTCAAGAAAAGTGAATGCA
The DNA here is from genome assembly GCF_023373465.1 of Oncorhynchus keta. Taxonomy (NCBI): domain Eukaryota; kingdom Metazoa; phylum Chordata; class Actinopteri; order Salmoniformes; family Salmonidae; genus Oncorhynchus; species Oncorhynchus keta. The sequence goes on from NC_068427.1 coordinate 50,412,294, forward strand.
CCTTTCGCACAACTAGTCCCCCCCCCTCCCCCCCATCAGTACATTTGTAAACATGACAAAACTTCTATTCGATCAAATAAGCCTCAAGTAATTTGACAATCTCTAATACACCTCCATGCCAAAAAGGGCTTATCTCACACAGGCAGATTTTTGGCCAGAGTAAATAACTGTAGCATTGAAAACCGGATGCATCAGATTGTTGATATTAGTGCCACGTTCACAACTGGGAAATCTCTAGACTTTCGACTTCAGTGTGTTCAAGACAACTGGGAACTATGGGGGAAACGGTAATCCGATTTATAATTCCAAATTGGATTACCTTTCAACCCCCCTTTCTTGAGCTCCGGTCTTTCCGACCTGAAGATCACGGGAGTCATGATTTTCCCGAGTTCCCGGTTGTATTGAAAGCACCGTATGAGTGAACTGTGGGGGCGAGGATATACTGAATTACGGATATAACCTTATACGAACTGACCTGATATAATGTAAATTAATTTAGCATGGTTCGTACGAGGCTAAAACATACGCTTGGTGGCCCCCGGTTTAGTCGTCCGGATGAGCTCTTCCCAATTTACTATGTTGACGCTTATGGATAGAAACTTCAGACAAATGTTTGAACTTTTCTGCCGAAATTTGGACTTGTGTGTTCAGAATCATTCCGTTTTTATCGGAGTAATTGTTCGTTTATATATATATATTGTTTTAAAAACATGTGACAATAGACGTTAATACCGTAGCTGTCGCCCTGGTCTAATATTGACGACACTATCTAATTGCTTCCCTCTCCTTACTGCGGTAAACGGGACTGAAAGACAGTGGACTGTATCACCGTGACCAATATTAGGTTACAAGTTATTAGGCTCGGTACGCTACTCGACATAAAAATCCAGTAGGATGGAACAAATTAGACATGGTGACCTATAACCTACAAGTTATTTCGACCTCGCCCATTGAAATAAATATCACTTTCTTTTACAAGTTTTAACTAGTGCCATGCTGCTTTTATTACCAGCTATCCAACATAAACTAGCTGGGAAGGGCTCATCGGGACGACTGACTCCAGTTGCGCAACATACTGTCTTGTAGTTCGTCAATTTGGCCACTAGATTGAGATGTGCAAATGCCGCATTCAAAACAACTGGGAAATCTACAACTTTCGACTTCCGGTGCGTTCAAGACAACGGGGGAACTCACTTTTAAAAAAACGAGCTCCGACTGGGCAAGATCGTTTTTAAACGGTTGTCCAATTCGGAACTACAAGTAGAGTTCCGTATTTCCAACCTAAAGATCACTGAAATCATGATTTGACCTCGTTTTTATCCGACTATCCCGGTGGTCTTGAAAGCACCATAACCTCTCGCTAGCTAAACGTTAGGAAGTAAGAATCGAACGACTAGCTACATATGTGATTGATAATTACAGCCATTTTGCTCTTCGTGTTATCTTAAATATCACACTGCCTTACCTCATTCAAATGTAATACTATGAAATAAACATCAGTTTAGACGTTTCATTCACTATTTATCCAGTGCTAAGAACAACAGTAGTCATCCATGCTCCAGTTTCCATAGAAATAATTGTTTCCGTCTCTATGGTAACGAAGGCAAATGGAGAGGGACAATTTTCATTCGTTTGCGACACGCGTTAGTCATTTTTTAGCACAGTTTCTGCTGCGGGTCATACGGAATATCTGATACATAGGCATTTGCAGGTCTTCATATAGACACAGCCTATTTATTTATTTTTATTTATCTATTTCACCTTCATTTAACCAGGTAGGCTAGTTGAGAACAAGTTCTCATTTACAATTGCGACCTGGCCAAGATAAAGCAAAGCAGTTCGACACATACAACAACACAGAGTTACACATGGAGTAAAACAAACATACAGTCAATAATGCAGTAGAAAAACAAGTCTATATACGATGTGAGCAAATGAGGTGAGATAAGGGAGGTAAAGGCAAAAAAAGGCCATGGTGGCAAAGTAAATACAATATATCAAGTAAAACACTGGAATGGTAGATTTGATGTGGTAGAAAGTGCAATGTAGAGATAGAAATAATGGGGTGCAAAGGAGCTAAATAAATGAAATAAATACAGTAGGGAAAGAGGTAGTTGTTTGGGATAAATTATAGGTGGGCTATGTACAGGTGCAGTAATCTGTGAGCTGCTCTGACAGTTGGTGCTTAAAGCTAGTGAGGGAGATAAGTGTTTCCAGTTTCAGAGATTTTTGTAGTTAGTTCCAGTCATTGGCAGCAGAGAACTGGAAGGACAGAGAGATATACCTGCTGGAGCGCGTGCTACAGGTGGGTGATGCTATGGTGACCATAATAGATATAAGAGATAGGGGTATAGATAAGGATATATAGGTGCAATTGAAAAAAAAGTCAACTTTCCTTATGTATTGAGGGAAAAAAAATATATATGAATGAGTTGACAACTCATGACCTCCATATGCGAGGAAAAACGAGGAAAGCATTCAATCTCATATGTATATACTGTACTCTATACCATCTACTGAATCTTGCCTATGCTGTTCTGTACCATCACTCATTCATATATTTTTTTATGTACATATTCTCATTAATTCCTTTACAATTGTGTGTATAAGGTAGTTGTTGTGAAATTTTTAGGTTAGATTAGTTATATATTACTGCATTGTCGGAACTAGAAGCACAAGCATTTCGCTACACTCGCATTAACATCTGCTAACCATGTGTATGTGACAAACAAAATTTGATTTGATTTGATTTGGAGCTATTCAGCTTCAGTGTGCTTTCATTTAATCACTGGGGAAGATTTACAGTATACCTGGCTTTTACAGTATATTAACAAATCACCTGGGATACATCCCAAATGGTACCCTATTCCTAGTAGTGCACTCTATTCCTAGTAGTGTCCTAGTAGTGTACCCTATTCCTAGTAGTGAACCCTATTCCTAGTAGTGCACACTATTCCTAGTAGTTACCCTATTCCTAGTAGTGAACCCTATTCCTAGTAGTGTACCCTATTCCTAGTAGTGAACCCTATTCCTAGTAGTGTACCCTATTCCTAGTAGTGTACCCTATTCCTAGTAGTGAACCCTATTCCTAGTAGTGTACCCTATTCCTAGTAGTGTACCCTATTCCTAGTAGTGAACCCTATTCCTAGTAGTGTACCCTATTCCTAGTAGTGAACCCTATTCCTAGTAGTGAACCCTATTCCTAGTAGTGTACCCTATTCCTAGTAGTGAACCCTATTCCTAGTAGTGCACTCTATTCCTAGTAGTTACCCTATTCCTAGTAGTGTACCCTATTCCTAGTAGTGAACCCTATTCCTAGTAGTGCACACTATTCCTAGTAGTTACCCTATTCCTAGTAGTGAACCCTATTCCTAGTAGTGTACCCTATTCCTAGTAGTGAACCCTATTCCTAGTAGTGCACACTATTCCTAGTAGTTACCCTATTCCTAGTAGTGAACCCTATTCCTAGTAGTGTACCCTATTCCTAGTAGTGTACCCTATTCCTAGTAGTGAACCCTATTCCTAGTAGTGTACCCTATTCCTAGTAGTGTACCCTATTCCTAGTAGTGTACCCTATTCCTAGTAGTGAACCCTATTCCTAGTAGTGCACACTATTCCTAGTAGTTACCCTATTCCTAGTAGTGAACCCTATTCCTAGTAGTGAACCCTATTCCTAGTGAGACCAAGTGAGACCCACTGCACATAATAAAAGTATGAGTAAAGTAAAGTATTTTTTTTAATCCTGGGCACACACTGCTTGAATTAACAATGTTTCAACATCATTTCAACATCATTTTGTCAAGGTACTGTGATATGGAATGAATATGGAATCAACGTGGAAAATACATTGGATTTGAAAAAAAGTCCTCGACCAGTAGGCTGCTATTTTCATCCAATTTCAACCAACGTTGTAAACATTGAAATTAGGGTAAAACTCTTCAACTTAAATATATTGACTTAACCTGATTTAACCAACCTAACCTAACCTAACAGGTTGTTACATCAATATAATTTCAACATACATTTCATTTGATTATTATAGCCCTCCACACGACCTATCCAATCAGAAAAAGGGCAGAGCCCTCCACACGACCTATCCAATCAGAAAAAGGACAGAGCCCTCCACACGACCTATCCAATCAGAAAAAGGACAGAGCCCTCCACACGACCTATCCAATCAGAAAAAGGACAGAGCCCTCCACACGACCTATCCAATCAGAAAAAGGACAGAGCCCTCCACACGACCTATCCAATCAGAAAAAGGACAGAGCCCTCCACACGACCTATCCAATCAGTCTTGAGAGAGAGAGCTTGGTGACAGATTGGTGACAGATTGGTGACAGATTGGTGACAGATTGGTGACAGCATGGTGACAGCTTGGTGACTGCTTGGTGACAGCATGGTGACAGCTTGGTGACAGCTTCGTGAGTAAGTTCTGTCTCGTATGACTGCTTGTTGACAGCATGGTGACAGCTTCGTGACAGCATGGTGACAGCTTGGTGACAGCATGGTGACAGCATGGTGACAGCTTAGTGACAGCATGGTGACAGCTTGGTGACAGCACGGTGACAGCACGGTGACAGCATGGTGACAGCATGGTGACAGCTTGGTGACAGCATGGTGACAGCTTGGTGACAGCACGGTGACAGCATGGTGACAGCATGGTGACAGCTTAGTGACAGCATGGTGACAGCTTGGTGACAGCATGGTGACAGCATGGTGACAGCATGGTGACAGCTTGGTGACAGCTGGGTGACAGCACGGTGACTGCTTGGTGACAGCATGGTGACAGCATGGTGACAGCTTGGTGACAGCTTGGTGACAGCACGGTGACAGCATGGTGACTGCTTGTTGACAGCATGGTGACAGCACGGTGACAGCTTGGTGAGTGCTGGGTGATAGATTGGTGACAACTTGGTGACAGCATGGTGACTGCTTGTTGACAGCACGGTGACAGCTTGGTGAATAAGTTCTGCCTCGTATGATGGCTGGGTGACAGCTTGGTGAATAAGTTCTGTCTCGTATGATGGCTGGGTGACAGCTTGGTGAATAAGTTTTGTCTCGTATGATGGCTGGGTGAATAAGTTTTGTCTCGTATGATGGCTGGGTGTATAAGTTCTGTCTCGTATGATGGCTGGGTGAATAAGTTCTGTCTCGTATGATGGCTGGGTGTATAAGTTCTGTCTCGTATGATGGCTGGGTGAATAAGTTCTGTCTCGTATGATGGCTGGGTGAATAAGTTCTGTCTCGTATGATGGCTGGGTGACAGCTGGGTGAATAAGTTCTGTCTCGTATGATGGCTGGGTGACAGCTGGGTGAATAAGTTCTGTCTCGTATGATGGCTGGGTGTATAAATTCTGTCTCGTATGATGGCTGGGTGACAGCTTGGTGAATAAGTTCTGTCTCGTATGATGGCTGGGTGACAGCTTGGTGAATAAGTTTTGTCTCGTATGATGGCTGGGTGAATAAGTTCTGTCTCGTATGATGGCTGGGTGAATAAGTTCTGTCTCGTATGATGGCTGGGTGACAGCTGGGTGAATAAGTTCTGTCTCGTATGATGGCTGGGTGACAGCTGGGTGAATAAGTTCTGTCTCGTATGATGGCTGGGTGAATAAGTTCTGTCTCGTATGATGGCTGGGTGAATAAGTTCTGTCTCGTATGATGGCTGGGTGACAGCTGGGTGAATAAGTTCTGTCTCGTATGATGGCTGGGTGACAGCTGGGTGAATAAGTTCTGTCTCGTATGATGGCTGGGTGTATAAATTCTGTCTCGTATGATGGCTGGGTGACAGCTTGGTGAATAAGTTTTGTCTCGTATGATTGCTGGGTGAATAAGTTCTGTCTCGTATGATGGCTGGGTGAATAAGTTCTGTCTCGTATGATGGCTGGGTGACAGCTGGGTGAATAAGTTCTGTCTCGTATGATGGCTGGGTGAATAAGTTCTGTCTCGTATGATGGCTGGGTGTATAAGTTCTGTCTCGTATGATGGCTGGGTGAATAAATTCTGTCTCGTATGATGGCTGGGTGAATAAGTTCTGTCTCGTATGATGGCTGGGTGAATAAGTTCTGTCTCGTATGATGGCTGGGTGAATAAATTCTGTCTCGTATGATGGCTGGGTGAATAAGTTCTGTCTCGTATGATGGCTGGGTGAATAAGTTCTGTCTCGTATGATGGCTGGGTGTATAAATTCTGTCTCGTATGATGGCTGGGTGAATAAGTTCTGTCTCGTATTATGGCTGGGTGACAGCTGGGTGAATAAGTTCTGTCTTGTATGATGGCTGGGTGAATAAGTTCTGTCTCGTATGATGGCTGGGTGAATAAGTTCTGTCTCGTATGATGGCTGGGTGAATAAGTTCTGTCTCGTATGATGGCTGGGTGTATAAGTTCTGTCTCGTATGATGGCTGGGTGAATAAATTCTGTCTCGTATGATGGCTGGGTGAATAAGTTCTGTCTCGTATGATGGCTGGGTGAATAAGTTTTGTCTCGTATGATGGCTGGGTGAATAAGTTCTGTCTCGTATGATGGCTGGGTGAATAAGTTCTGTCTCGTATGATGGCTGGGTGTATAAATTCTGTCTCGTATGATGGCTGGGTGAATAAGTTCTGTCTCGTATTATGGCTGGGTGACAGCTGGGTGAATAAGTTCTGTCTTGTATGATGGCTGGGTGAATAAGTTCTGTCTCGTATGATGGCTGGGTGAATAAGTTCTGTCTCGTATGATGGCTGGGTGAATAAGTTCTGTCTCGTATGATGGCTGGGTGAATAAATTCTGTCTCGTATGATGGCTGGGTGAATAAGTTCTGTCTCGTATGATGGCTGGGTGAATAAGTTTTGTCTCGTATGATGGCTGGGTGAATAAGTTCTGTCTCGTATGATGGCTGGGTGAATAAGTTCTGTCTCGTATGATGGCTGGGTGAATAAGTTCTGTCTCGTATGATGGCTGGGTGACAGCTGGGTGAATAAGTTCTGTCTCGTATGATGGCTGGGTGACAGCTGGGTGAATAAGTTCTGTCTCGTATGATGGCTGGGTGTATAAATTCTGTCTCGTATGATGGCTGGGTGACAGCTTGGTGAATAAGTTTTGTCTCGTATGATGGCTGGGTGAATAAGTTCTGTCTTGTATGATGGCTGGGTGACAGCTGGGTGAATAAGTTCTGTCTCGTATGATGGCTTGGTGAATAAGTTCTGTCTCGTATGATGGCTGGGTGAATAAGTTCTGTCTCGTATGATGGCTGGGTGACAGCTGGGTGAATAAGTTCTGTCTCGTATGATGGCTGGGTGAATAAGTTCTGTCTCGTATGATGGCTGGGTGAATAAGTTCTGTCTCGTATGATGGCTGGGTGAATAAATTCTGTCTCGTATGATGGCTGGGTGTATAAGTTCTGTCTCGTATGATGGCTGGGTGAATAAATTATGTCTCGTATGATGGCTGGGTGAATAAGTTCTGTCTCGTATGATGGCTGGGTGAATAAGTTCTGTCTCGTATGATGGCTGGGTGAATAAATTCTGTCTTGTATGATGGCTGGGTGTATAAGTTCTGTCTCGTATGATGGCTGGGTGAATAAGTTCTGTCTCGTATGATGGCTGGGTGAATAAGTTCTGTCTCGTATGATGGCTGGGTGAATAAATTCTGTCTCGTATGATGGCTGGGTGAATAAGTTTTGTCTCGTATGATGGCTGGGTGAATAAATTCTGTCTCGTATGATGGCTGGGTGAATAAGTTCTGTCTCGTATGATGGCTGGGTGAATAAGTTCTGTCTCGTATGATGGCTGGGTGTATAAATTCTGTCTCGTATGATGGCTGGGTGAATAAGTTCTGTCTCAGATATGGCTGGGTGACAGCTGGGTGAATAAGTTCTGTCTCGTATGATGGCTGGGTGAATAAGTTCTGTCTCGTATGATGGCTGGGTGAATAAGTTCTGTCTCGTATGATGGCTGGGTGAATAAGTTCTGTCTCGTATGATGGCTGGGTGAATAAGTTCTGTCTCGTATGATGGCTGGGTGAATAAGTTTTGTCTCGTATGATGGCTGGGTGAATAAGTTCTGTCTCGTATGATGGCTGGGTGAATAAGTTCTGTCTCGTATGATGGCTGGGTGAATAAGTTTTGTCTCGTATGATGGCTGGGTGAATAAGTTCTGTCTCGTATGATGGCTGGGTGAATAAGTTCTGTCTCGTATGATGGCTGGGTGAATAAGTTCTGTCTCGTATGATGGCTGGGTGACAGCTGGGTGAATAAGTTCTGTCTCGTATGATGGCTGGGTGACAGCTGGGTGAATAAGTTCTGTCTCGTATGATGGCTGGGTGTATAAATTCTGTCTCGTATGATGGCTGGGTGACAGCTTGGTGAATAAGTTTTGTCTCGTATGATGGCTGGGTGAATAAGTTCTGTCTCGTATGATGGCTGGGTGACAGCTGGGTGAATAAGTTCTGTCTCGTATGATGGCTGGGTGAATAAGTTTTGTCTCGTATGATGGCTGGGTGAATAAGTTCTGTCTCGTATGATGGCTGGGTGAATAAGTTCTGTCTCGTATGATGGCTGGGTGAATAAGTTCTGTCTCGTATGATGGCTGGGTGACAGCTGGGTGAATAAGTTCTGTCTCGTATGATGGCTGGGTGACAGCTGGGTGAATAAGTTCTGTCTCGTATGATGGCTGGGTGTATAAATTCTGTCTCGTATGATGGCTGGGTGACAGCTTGGTGAATAAGTTTTGTCTCGTATGATGGCTGGGTGAATAAGTTCTGTCTTGTATGATGGCTGGGTGACAGCTGGGTGAATAAGTTCTGTCTCGTATGATGGCTTGGTGAATAAGTTCTGTCTCGTATGATGGCTGGGTGAATAAGTTCTGTCTCGTATGATGGCTGGGTGACAGCTGGGTGAATAAGTTCTGTCTCGTATGATGGCTGGGTGAATAAGTTCTGTCTCGTATGATGGCTGGGTGAATAAGTTCTGTCTCGTATGATGGCTGGGTGAATAAATTCTGTCTCGTATGATGGCTGGGTGTATAAGTTCTGTCTCGTATGATGGCTGGGTGAATAAATTATGTCTCGTATGATGGCTGGGTGAATAAGTTCTGTCTCGTATGATGGCTGGGTGAATAAGTTCTGTCTCGTATGATGGCTGGGTGAATAAATTCTGTCTTGTATGATGGCTGGGTGTATAAGTTCTGTCTCGTATGATGGCTGGGTGAATAAGTTCTGTCTCGTATGATGGCTGGGTGAATAAGTTCTGTCTCGTATGATGGCTGGGTGAATAAATTCTGTCTCGTATGATGGCTGGGTGAATAAGTTTTGTCTCGTATGATGGCTGGGTGAATAAATTCTGTCTCGTATGATGGCTGGGTGAATAAGTTCTGTCTCGTATGATGGCTGGGTGAATAAGTTCTGTCTCGTATGATGGCTGGGTGTATAAATTCTGTCTCGTATGATGGCTGGGTGAATAAGTTCTGTCTCGTATTATGGCTGGGTGACAGCTGGGTGAATAAGTTCTGTCTCGTATGATGGCTGGGTGAATAAGTTCTGTCTCGTATGATGGCTGGGTGAATAAGTTCTGTCTCGTATGATGGCTGGGTGAATAAGTTCTGTCTCGTATGATGGCTGGGTGAATAAGTTCTGTCTCGTATGATGGCTGGGTGAATAAGTTTTGTCTCGTATGATGGCTGGGTGAATAAGTTCTGTCTCGTATGATGGCTGGGTGAATAAGTTCTGTCTCGTATGATGGCTGGGTGAATAAGTTTTGTCTCGTATGATGGCTGGGTGAATAAGTTCTGTCTCGTATGATGGCTGGGTGAATAAGTTCTGTCTCGTATGATGGCTGGGTGAATAAGTTCTGTCTCGTATGATGGCTGGGTGACAGCTGGGTGAATAAGTTCTGTCTCGTATGATGGCTGGGTGACAGCTGGGTGAATAAGTTCTGTCTCGTATGATGGCTGGGTGTATAAATTCTGTCTCGTATGATGGCTGGGTGACAGCTTGGTGAATAAGTTTGTCTCGTATGATGGCTGGGTGAATAAGTTCTGTCTCGTATGATGGCTGGGTGACAGCTGGGTGAATAAGTTCTGTCTCGTATGATGGCTGGGTGAATAAGTTCTGTCTCGTATGATGGCTGGGTGAATAAGTTCTGTCTCGTATGATGGCTGGGTGAATAAGTTCTGTCTCGTATGATGGCTGGGTGTATAAGTTCTGTCTCGTATGATGGCTGGGTGAATAAATTCTGTCTCGTATGATGGCTGGGTGAATAAGTTCTGTCTCGTATGATGGCTGGGTGAATAAGTTCTGTCTCGTATGATGGCTGGGTGAATAAATTCTGTCTCGTATGATGGCTGGCTGGGTGAATAAGTTTTGTCTCGTATGATGGCTGGGTGAATAAATTCTGTCTTGTATGATGGCTGGGTGAATAAGTTCTGTCTCGTATGATGGCTGGGTGAATAAGTTCTGTCTCGTATGATGGCTGGGTGTATAAATTCTGTCTCGTATGATGGCTGGGTGAATAAGTTCTGTCTCGTATGATGGCTGGGTGAATAAGTTCTGTCTCGTGTGATGGCTGGGTGTATAAATTCTGTCTCGTATGATGGCTGGGTGAATAAGTTCTGTCTCGTATGATGGCTGGGTGTATAAGTTCTGTCTCGTATGATGGCTGGGTGACAGCTGGGTGAATAAGTTCTGTCTCGTATGATGGCTGGGTGAATAAGTTCTGTCTCGTATGATGGCTGGGTGAATAAGTTCTGTCTCGTATGATGGCTGGGTGACAGCTGGGTGAATAAGTTCTGTCTCGTATGATGGCTGGGTGACAGCTGGGTGAATAAGTTCTGTCTCGTATGATGGCTGGGTGTATAAATTCTGTCTCGTATGATGGCTGGGTGACAGCTTGGTGAATAAGTTTTGTCTCGTATGATTGCTGGGTGAATAAGTTCTGTCTCGTATGATGGCTGGGTGAATAAGTTCTGTCTCGTATGATGGCTGGGTGACAGCTGGGTGAATAAGTTCTGTCTCGTATGATGGCTGGGTGAATAAGTTCTGTCTCGTATGATGGCTGGGTGTATAAGTTCTGTCTCGTATGATGGCTGGGTGAATAAATTCTGTCTCGTATGATGGCTGGGTGAATAAGTTCTGTCTCGTATGATGGCTGGGTGAATAAGTTCTGTCTCGTATTATGGCTGGGTGAATAAGTTCTGTCTCGTATGATGGCTGGGTGAATAAGTTCTGTCTCGTATGATGGCTGGGTGAATAAGTTCTGTCTCGTATGATGGCTGGGTGAATAAGTTCTGTCTCGTATGATGGCTGGGTGTATAAGTTCTGTCTCGTATGATGGCTGGGTGAATAAATTCTGTCTCTTATGATGGCTGGGTGAATAAGTTCTGTCTCGTATGATGGCTGGGTGAATAAGTTTTGTCTCGTATGATGGCTGGGTGAATAAGTTCTGTCTCGTATGATGGCTGGGTGAATAAGTTCTGTCTCGTATGATGGCTGGGTGAATAAATTCTGTCTTGTATGATGGCTGGGTGTATAAGTTCTGTCTCGTATGATGGCTGGGTGAATAAGTTCTGTCTCGTATGATGGCTGGGTGAATAAGTTCTGTCTCGTATGATGGCTGGGTGAATAAATTCTGTCTCGTATGATGGCTGGGTGAATAAGTTTTGTCTCGTATGATGGCTGGGTGAATAAATTCTGTCTCGTATGATGGCTGGGTGAATAAGTTCTGTCTCGTATGATGGCTGGGTGAATAAGTTCTGTCTCGTATGATGGCTGGGTGTATAAATTCTGTCTCGTATGATGGCTGGGTGAATAAGTTCTGTCTCGTATTATGGCTGGGTGACAGCTGGGTGAATAAGTTCTGTCTCGTATGATGGCTGGGTGAATAAGTTCTGTCTCGTATGATGGCTGGGTGAATAAGTTCTGTCTCGTATGATGGCTGGGTGAATAAGTTCTGTCTCGTATGATGGCTGGGTGAATAAGTTCTGTCTCGTATGATGGCTGGGTGAATAAGTTTTGTCTCGTATGATGGCTGGGTGAATAAGTTCTGTCTCGTATGATGGCTGGGTGAATAAGTTCTGTCTCGTATGATGGCTGGGTGAATAAGTTTTGTCTCGTATGATGGCTGGGTGAATAAGTTCTGTCTCGTATGATGGCTGGGTGAATAAGTTCTGTCTCGTATGATGGCTGGGTGAATAAGTTCTGTCTCGTATGATGGCTGGGTGACAGCTGGGTGAATAAGTTCTGTCTCGTATGATGGCTGGGTGACAGCTGGGTGAATAAGTTCTGTCTCGTATGATGGCTGGGTGTATAAATTCTGTCTCGTATGATGGCTGGGTGACAGCTTGGTGAATAAGTTTTGTCTCGTATGATGGCTGGGTGAATAAGTTCTGTCTCGTATGATGGCTGGGTGACAGCTGGGTGAATAAGTTCTGTCTCGTATGATGGCTGGGTGAATAAGTTCTGTCTCGTATGATGGCTGGGTGAATAAGTTCTGTCTCGTATGATGGCTGGGTGAATAAGTTCTGTCTCGTATGATGGCTGGGTGTATAAGTTCTGTCTCGTATGATGGCTGGGTGAATAAATTCTGTCTCGTATGATGGCTGGGTGAATAAGTTCTGTCTCGTATGATGGCTGGGTGAATAAGTTCTGTCTCGTATGATGGCTGGGTGAATAAATTCTGTCTCGTATGATGGCTGGGTGAATAAGTTTTGTCTCGTATGATGGCTGGGTGAATAAATTCTGTCTTGTATGATGGCTGGGTGAATAAGTTCTGTCTCGTATGATGGCTGGGTGAATAAGTTCTGTCTCGTATGATGGCTGGGTGTATAAATTCTGTCTCGTATGATGGCTGGGTGAATAAGTTCTGTCTCGTATGATGGCTGGGTGAATAAGTTCTGTCTCGTGTGATGGCTGGGTGTATAAATTCTGTCTCGTATGATGGCTGGGTGAATAAGTTCTGTCTCGTATGATGGCTGGGTGTATAAGTTCTGTCTCGTATGATGGCTGGGTGACAGCTGGGTGAATAAGTTCTGTCTCGTATGATGGCTGGGTGAATAAGTTCTGTCTCGTATGATGGCTGGGTGAATAAGTTCTGTCTCGTATGATGGCTGGGTGACAGCTGGGTGAATAAGTTCTGTCTCGTATGATGGCTGGGTGACAGCTGGGTGAATAAGTTCTGTCTCGTATGATGGCTGGGTGTATAAATTCTGTCTCGTATGATGGCTGGGTGACAGCTTGGTGAATAAGTTTTGTCTCGTATGATTGCTGGGTGAATAAGTTCTGTCTCGTATGATGGCTGGGTGAATAAGTTCTGTCTCGTATGATGGCTGGGTGACAGCTGGGTGAATAAGTTCTGTCTCGTATGATGGCTGGGTGAATAAGTTCTGTCTCGTATGATGGCTGGGTGTATAAGTTCTGTCTCGTATGATGGCTGGGTGAATAAATTCTGTCTCGTATGATGGCTGGGTGAATAAGTTCTGTCTCGTATGATGGCTGGGTGAATAAGTTCTGTCTCGTATTATGGCTGGGTGAATAAGTTCTGTCTCGTATGATGGCTGGGTGAATAAGTTCTGTCTCGTATGATGGCTGGGTGAATAAGTTCTGTCTCGTATGATGGCTGGGTGAATAAGTTCTGTCTCGTATGATGGCTGGGTGTATAAGTTCTGTCTCGTATGATGGCTGGGTGAATAAATTCTGTCTCTTATGATGGCTGGGTGAATAAGTTCTGTCTCGTATGATGGCTGGGTGAATAAGTTTTGTCTCGTATGATGGCTGGGTGAATAAGTTCTGTCTCGTATGATGGCTGGGTGAATAAGTTCTGTCTCGTATGATGGCTGGGTGACAGCTGGGTGAATAAGTTCTGTCTCGTATGATGGCTGGGTGACAGCTGGGTGAATAAGTTCTGTCTCGTATGATGGCTGGGTGTATAAATTCTGTCTCGTATGATGGCTGGGTGACAGCTTGGTGAATAAGTTTTGTCTCGTATGATGGCTGGGTGAATAAGTTCTGTCTTGTATGATGGCTGGGTGACAGCTGGGTGAATAAGTTCTGTCTCGTATGATGGCTTGGTGAATAAGTTCTGTCTCTGTATGATGGCTGGGTGAATAAGTTCTGTCTCGTATGATGGCTGGGTGACAGCTGGGTGAATAAGTTCTGTCTCGTATGATGGCTGGGTGAATAAGTTCTGTCTCGTATGATGGCTGGGTGAATAAGTTCTGTCTCGTATGATGGCTGGGTGAATAAATTCTGTCTCGTATGATGGCTGGGTGTATAAGTTCTGTCTCGTATGATGGCTGGGTGAATAAATTATGTCTCGTATGATGGCTGGGTGAATAAGTTCTGTCTCGTATGATGGCTGGGTGAATAAGTTCTGTCTCGTATGATGGCTGGGTGAATAAATTCTGTCTCGTATGATGGCTGGGTGTATAAGTTCTGTCTCGTATGATGGCTGGGTGAATAAGTTCTGTCTCGTATGATGGCTGGGTGAATAAGTTCTGTCTCGTATGATGGCTGGGTGAATAAATTCTGTCTCGTATGATGGCTGGGTGAATAAGTTCTGTCTCGTATGATGGCTGGGTGAATAAATTCTGTCTCGTATGATGGCTGGGTGAATAAGTTCTGTCTCGTCTCGTATGATGGCTGGGTGAATAAGTTCTGTCTCGTATGATGGCTGGGTGTATAAATTCTGTCTCGTATGATGGCTGGGTGAATAAGTTCTGTCTCGTATGATGGCTGGGTGACAGCTGGGTGAATAAGTTCTGTCTCGTATGATGGCTGGGTGAATAAGTTCTGTCTCGTATGATGGCTGGGTGAATAAGTTCTGTCTCGTATGATGGCTGGGTGAATAAGTTCTGTCTCGTATGATGGCTGGGTGAATAAGTTCTGTCTCGTATGATGGCTGGGTGAATAAGTTTTGTCTCGTATGATGGCTGGGTGAATAAGTTCTGTCTCGTATGATGGCTGGGTGAATAAGTTCTGTCTCGTATGATGGCTGGGTGAATAAGTTTTGTCTCGTATGATGGCTGGGTGAATAAGTTCTGTCTCGTATGATGGCTGGGTGAATAAGTTCTGTCTCGTATGATGGCTGGGTGAATAAGTTCTGTCTCGTATGATGGCTGGGTGACAGCTGGGTGAATTTACACCTGCATTGTTTGCTGTTTGGGGTTTTAGGCTGGTATGATGGCTGGGTGACAGCACTTTGAGATATCAGCTGATGTAATAAGTTCTGTCTCGTATGATGGCTGGGTGATATAAATAAATTTGATTTGATTTGATTTGAATAAGTTCTGTCTCGTATGATGGCTGGGTGTATAAATTCTGTCTCGTATGATGGCTGGGTGACAGCTTGGTGAATAAGTTTTGTCTCGTATGATGGCTGGGTGAATAAGTTCTGTCTCGTATGATGGCTGGGTGACAGCTGGGTGAATAAGTTCTGTCTCGTATGATGGCTGGGTGAATAAGTTCTGTCTCGTATGATGGCTAAGTTCTGTCTCGTATGATGGCTGGGTGATGAGCTGGGTGAATAAGTTCTGTCTCGTATGATGGCTGGGTGAATAAGTTCTGTCTCGTATGATGGCTGGGTGAATAAATTCTGTCTCGTATGATGGCTGGGTGAATAAGTTCTGTCTCGTATGATGGCTGGGTGAATAAGTTCTGTCTCGTATGATGGCTGGGTGAATAAGTTCTGTCTCGTATGATGGCTGGGTGAATAAATTCTGTCTCGTATGATGGCTGGGTGAATAAGTTCTGTCTCGTATGATGGCTGGGTGAATAAGTTCTGTCTCGTATGATGGCTGGGTGAATAAGTTCTGTCTCGTATGATGGCTGGGTGAATAAGTTCTGTCTCGTATGGGTGACAGCTGGGTGAATAAGTTCTGTCTTGTATGATGGCTGGGTGAATAAGTTCTGTCTCGTATGATGGCTGGGTGAATAAGTTCTGTCTCGTATGATGGCTGGGTGAATAAGTTCTGTCTCGTATGATGGCTGGGTGTATAAGTTCTGTCTCGTATGATGGCTGGGTGAATAAATTCTGTCTCGTATGATGGCTGGGTGAATAAGTTCTGTCTCGTATGATGGCTGGGTGAATAAGTTTTGTTTCGTATGATGGCTGGGTGAATAAGTTCTGTCTCGTATGATGGCTGGGTGAATAAGTTCTGTCTCGTATGATGGCTGGGTGAATAAGTTCTGTCTCGTATGATGGCTGGGTGAATAAGTTTTGTCTCGTATGATGGCTGGGTGAATAAGTTCTGTCTCGTATGATGGCTGGGTGAATAAGTTCTGTCTCGTATGATGGCTGGGTGACAGCTGGGTGAATAAGTTCTGTCTCGTATGATGGCTGGGTGACAGCTGGGTGAATAAGTTCTGTCTCGTATGATGGCTGGGTGTATAAGTTCTGTCTCGTATGATGGCTGGGTGAATTCTGTTCTGTCTCGTATGATGGCTGGGTTCTGACAGCTTGGTGAATAAGTTTTGAATCTGTCTCGTATGATGGCTGGGTGAATAAGTTCTGTCTTGTATGATGGCTGGGTGACAGCTGGGTGAATAAGTTCTGTCTCGTATGATGGCTGGGTGAATAAGTTCTGTCTCGTATGATGGCTGGGTGAATAAGTTCTGTCTCGTATGATGGCTGGCTGGGTAACTGTCTCGGATGGCTGGGTAAGTTCTGTCTCGTATGATGGCTGGGTGAATAAGTTCTGTCTCGTATGATGGCTGGGTGAATAAGTTCTGTCTCGTATGATGGCTGGGTGAATAAATGATGGCTGGGTGTATAAGTTCTGTCTCGTATGATGGCTGGGTGAATAAGTTCTGTCTCGTATGGCTGGCAGCTGGGTGAATAAGTTCTGATGGGCTGGGTGAATAAGTTCTGTCTCGTATGATGGCTGGGTGAATAAGTTCTGTCTCGTATGATGGCTGGGTGAATAAGTTCTGTCTCGTATGATGGCTGGGTGAATAAATTCTGTCTCGTATGATGGCTGGGTGAATAAGTTCTGTCTCGTATGATGGCTGGGTGAATAAGTTCTGTCTCGTATGATGGCTGGGTGAATAAGTTCTGTCTCGTATGATGGCTGGGTGAATAAGTTCTGTCTCGTATGATGGCTGGGTGAATAAGTTCTGTCTCGTATGATGGCTGGGTGAATAAGTTCTGTCTCGTATGATGGCTGGGTGAATAAATTCTGTCTCGTATGATGGCTGGGTGAATAAGTTCTGTCTCGTATGATGGCTGGGTGAATAAGTTCTGTCTCGTATGATGGCTGGGTGTATAAATTCTGTCTCGTATGATGGCTGGGTGAATAAGTTCTGTCTCGTATGATGGCTGGGTGAATAAGTTCTGTCTCAGATGGCTGGGTGAATAAGTTCTGTCTCGTATGATGGCTGGGTGAATAAGTTCTGTCTCTGTATGATGGCTGGGTGAATAAGTTCTGTCTCTGTCTCGTATGATGGCTGGGTGAATAAGTTCTGTCTCGTATGATGGCTGGGTGAATAAGTTCTGTCTCGTATGATGGCTGGGTGAATAAGTTTTGTCTCGTATGATGGCTGGGTGAATAAGTTCTGTCTCGTATGATGGCTGGGTGAATAAGTTCTGTCTCGTATGATGGCTGGGTGAATAAGTTTTGTCTCGTATGATGGCTGGGTGAATAAGTTCTGTCTCGTATGATGGCTGGGTGAATAAGTTCTGTCTCGTATGATGGCTGGGTGAATAAGTTCTGTCTCGTATGATGGCTGGGTGAATAAGTTCTGTCTCGTATGATGGCTGGGTGACAGCTGGGTGAATAAGTTCTGTCTCGTATGATGGCTGGGTGACAAGTTCTGTCTCGTATGATGGCTGGGTGAATAAATTCTGTCCTGCATTGTTTGCTGTATGATGGCTGGTTTTAGGCTGGGTGAATAAGTTCTGTCTCGTATGATGGCTGGGTGAATAAGTTCTTTGAGATATCAGTCTCGTATGATGGCTGGGTCAATAAATAAATTCTGATTTGATGGCTGATTTGATAAGTTCTGTCTCGTATGATGGCTGGGTGTATAAGTTCTGTCTCGTATGATGGCTGGGTGACAGCTTGGTGAATAAGTTTTGATGGCTGGGTGAATAAGTTTTGTCTCGTATGATGGCTGGGTGAATAAGTTCTGTCTCGTATGATGGCTGGGTGACAGCTGGGTGAATAAGTTCTGTCTCGTATGATGGCTGGGTGAATAAGTTCTGTCTCGTATGATGGCTGGGTGAATAAGTTCTGTCTCGTATGATGGCTGGGTGACAGCTGGATGTGAATAAGTTCTGTCTCGTATGATGGCTGGGTGAATAAGTTCTGTCTCGTATGATGGCTGGGTGAATAAGTTCTGTCTCGTATGATGGCTGGGTGAAATAAGTTCTGTCTCGTATGATGGCTGGGTGTATAAGTTCTGTCTCGTATGATGGCTGGGTGAATAAATTCTGTCTCTGTATGATGGCTGGGTGAATAAGTTCTGTCTCGTATGATGGCTGGGTGAATAAGTTCTGTCTCGTATGATGGCTGGGTGAGTAATAAGTTCTGTCTCGTATGATGGCTGGGTGAATAAGTTCTGTCTCGTATGATGGCTGGGTGAATAAGTTCTGTCTCGTATGATGGCTGGGTGAATAAGTTCTGTCTCGTATGATGGCTGGGTGAATAAGTTCTGTCTCGTATGATGGCTGGGTGAATAAGTTCTGTCTCGTATTGGCTGTGAATAAGTTCTGTCTCGTATGATGGCTGGGTGAATAAGTTCTGTCTCGTATGATGGCTGGGTGAATAAGTTCTGTCTCGTATGATGGCTGGGTGAATAAGTTCTGTCTCGTATGATGGCTGGGTGAATAAATTCTGTCTCGTATGATGGCTGGGTGAATAAGTTCTGTCTCGTATGATGGCTGGGTGAATAAGTTCTGTCTCGTATGATGGCTGGGTGAATAAGTTCTGTCTCGTATGATGGCTGGGTGAATAAGTTCTGTCTCGTATGATGGCTGGGTGAATAAGTTCTGTCTCGTATGATGGCTGGGTGAATAAGTTCTGTCTCGTATGATGGCTGGGTGAATAAGTTCTGTCTCGTATGATGGCTGGGTGAATAAGTTCTGTCTCGTATGATGGCTGGGTGAATAAGTTCTGTCTCGTATGATGGCTGGGTGAATAAGTTCTGTCTCGTATGATGGCTGGGTGACAGCTGGGTGAATAAGTTCTGTCTCGTATGATGGCTGGGTGACAGCTGGGTGAATAAGTTCTGTCTCGTATGATGGCTGGGTGTATAAATTCTGTCTCGTATGATGGCTGGGTGACAGCTTGGTGAATAAGTTTTGTCTCGTATGATGGCTGGGTGAATAAGTTCTGTCTCGTATGATGGCTGGGTGACAGCTGGGTGAATAAGTTCTGTCTCGTATGATGGCTGGGTGAATAAGTTCTGTCTCGTATGATGGCTGGGTGAATAAGTTCTGTCTCGTATGATGGCTGGGTGAATAAGTTCTGTCTCGTATGATGGCTGGGTGTATAAGTTCTGTCTCGTATGATGGCTGGGTGAATAAATTCTGTCTCGTATGATGGCTGGGTGAATAAGTTCTGTCTCGTATGATGGCTGGGTGAATAAGTTCTGTCTCGTATGATGGCTGGGTGAATAAATTCTGTCTCGTATGATGGCTGGGTGAATAAGTTTTGTCTCGTATGATGGCTGGGTGAATAAATTCTGTCTTGTATGATGGCTGGGTGAATAAGTTCTGTCTCGTATGATGGCTGGGTGAATAAGTTCTGTCTCGTATGATGGCTGGGTGTATAAATTCTGTCTCGTATGATGGCTGGGTGAATAAGTTCTGTCTCGTATGATGGCTGGGTGAATAAGTTCTGTCTCGTATGATGGCTGGGTGTATAAATTCTGTCTCGTATGATGGCTGGGTGAATAAGTTCTGTCTCGTATGATGGCTGGGTGTATAAGTTCTGTCTCGTATGATGGCTGGGTGACAGCTGGGTGAATAAGTTCTGTCTCGTATGATGGCTGGGTGAATAAGTTCTGTCTCGTATGATGGCTGGGTGAATAAGTTCTGTCTCGTATGATGGCTGGGTGACAGCTGGGTGAATAAGTTCTGTCTCGTATGATGGCTGGGTGACAGCTGGGTGAATAAGTTCTGTCTCGTATGATGGCTGGGTGTATAAATTCTGTCTCGTATGATGGCTGGGTGACAGCTTGGTGAATAAGTTTTGTCTCGTATGATTGCTGGGTGAATAAGTTCTGTCTCGTATGATGGCTGGGTGAATAAGTTCTGTCTCGTATGATGGCTGGGTGACAGCTGGGTGAATAAGTTCTGTCTCGTATGATGGCTGGGTGAATAAGTTCTGTCTCGTATGATGGCTGGGTGTATAAGTTCTGTCTCGTATGATGGCTGGGTGAATAAATTCTGTCTCGTATGATGGCTGGGTGAATAAGTTCTGTCTCGTATGATGGCTGGGTGAATAAGTTCTGTCTCGTATTATGGCTGGGTGAATAAGTTCTGTCTCGTATGATGGCTGGGTGAATAAGTTCTGTCTCGTATGATGGCTGGGTGAATAAGTTCTGTCTCGTATGATGGCTGGGTGAATAAGTTCTGTCTCGTATGATGGCTGGGTGTATAAGTTCTGTCTCGTATGATGGCTGGGTGAATAAATTCTGTCTCGTATGATGGCTGGGTGAATAAGTTCTGTCTCGTATGATGGCTGGGTGAATAAGTTTTGTCTCGTATGATGGCTGGGTGAATAAGTTCTGTCTCGTATGATGGCTGGGTGAATAAGTTCTGTCTCGTATGATGGCTGGGTGACAGCTGGGTGAATAAGTTCTGTCTCGTATGATGGCTGGGTGACAGCTGGGTGAATAAGTTCTGTCTCGTATGATGGCTGGGTGTATAAATTCTGTCTCGTATGATGGCTGGGTGACAGCTTGGTGAATAAGTTTTGTCTCGTATGATGGCTGGGTGAATAAGTTCTGTCTTGTATGATGGCTGGGTGACAGCTGGGTGAATAAGTTCTGTCTCGTATGATGGCTTGGTGAATAAGTTCTGTCTCGTATGATGGCTGGGTGAATAAGTTCTGTCTCGTATGATGGCTGGGTGACAGCTGGGTGAATAAGTTCTGTCTCGTATGATGGCTGGGTGAATAAGTTCTGTCTCGTATGATGGCTGGGTGAATAAGTTCTGTCTCGTATGATGGCTGGGTGAATAAATTCTGTCTCGTATGATGGCTGGGTGTATAAGTTCTGTCTCGTATGATGGCTGGGTGAATAAATTATGTCTCGTATGATGGCTGGGTGAATAAGTTCTGTCTCGTATGATGGCTGGGTGAATAAGTTCTGTCTCGTATGATGGCTGGGTGAATAAATTCTGTCTCGTATGATGGCTGGGTGTATAAGTTCTGTCTCGTATGATGGCTGGGTGAATAAGTTCTGTCTCGTATGATGGCTGGGTGAATAAGTTCTGTCTCGTATGATGGCTGGGTGAATAAATTCTGTCTCGTATGATGGCTGGGTGAATAAGTTTTGTCTCGTATGATGGCTGGGTGAATAAATTCTGTCTCGTATGATGGCTGGGTGAATAAGTTCTGTCTCGTATGATGGCTGGGTGAATAAGTTCTGTCTCGTATGATGGCTGGGTGTATAAATTCTGTCTCGTATGATGGCTGGGTGAATAAGTTCTGTCTCGTATTATGGCTGGGTGACAGCTGGGTGAATAAGTTCTGTCTCGTATGATGGCTGGGTGAATAAGTTCTGTCTCGTATGATGGCTGGGTGAATAAGTTCTGTCTCGTATGATGGCTGGGTGAATAAGTTCTGTCTCGTATGATGGCTGGGTGAATAAGTTCTGTCTCGTATGATGGCTGGGTGAATAAGTTTTGTCTCGTATGATGGCTGGGTGAATAAGTTCTGTCTCGTATGATGGCTGGGTGAATAAGTTCTGTCTCGTATGATGGCTGGGTGAATAAGTTTTGTCTCGTATGATGGCTGGGTGAATAAGTTCTGTCTCGTATGATGGCTGGGTGAATAAGTTCTGTCTCGTATGATGGCTGGGTGAATAAGTTCTGTCTCGTATGATGGCTGGGTGACAGCTGGGTGCTTTTACACCTGCATTGTTTGCTGTTTGGGGTTTTAGGCTGGGTTTCTGTACAGCACTTTGAGATATCAGCTGATGTACGAAGGGCTATATAAATAAATTTGATTTGATTTGATTTGATAAGTTCTGTCTCGTATGATGGCTGGGTGTATAAATTCTGTCTCGTATGATGGCTGGGTGACAGCTTGGTGAATAAGTTTTGTCTCGTATGATGGCTGGGTGAATAAGTTCTGTCTCGTATGATGGCTGGGTGACAGCTGGGTGAATAAGTTCTGTCTCGTATGATGGCTGGGTGAATAAGTTCTGTCTCGTATGATGGCTGGGTGACAGCTGGGTGAATAAGTTCTGTCTCGTATGATGGCTGGGTGAATAAGTTCTGTCTCGTATGATGGCTGGGTGAATAAATTCTGTCTCGTATGATGGCTGGGTGAATAAGTTCTGTCTCGTATGATGGCTGGGTGAATAAGTTCTGTCTCGTATGATGGCTGGGTGAATAAATTCTGTCTCGTATGATGGCTGGGTGAATAAATTCTGTCTCGTATGATGGCTGGGTGAATAAGTTCTGTCTCGTATGATGGCTGGGTGAATAAGTTCTGTCTCGTATGATGGCTGGGTGTATAAATTCTGTCTCGTATGATGGCTGGGTGAATAAGTTCTGTCTCGTATTATGGCTGGGTGACAGCTGGGTGAATAAGTTCTGTCTTGTATGATGGCTGGGTGAATAAGTTCTGTCTCGTATGATGGCTGGGTGAATAAGTTCTGTCTCGTATGATGGCTGGGTGAATAAGTTCTGTCTCGTATGATGGCTGGGTGTATAAGTTCTGTCTCGTATGATGGCTGGGTGAATAAATTCTGTCTCGTATGATGGCTGGGTGAATAAGTTCTGTCTCGTATGATGGCTGGGTGAATAAGTTTTGTTTCGTATGATGGCTGGGTGAATAAGTTCTGTCTCGTATGATGGCTGGGTGAATAAGTTCTGTCTCGTATGATGGCTGGGTGAATAAGTTCTGTCTCGTATGATGGCTGGGTGAATAAGTTTTGTTTCGTATGATGGCTGGGTGAATAAGTTCTGTCTCGTATGATGGCTGGGTGAATAAGTTCTGTCTCGTATGATGGCTGGGTGACAGCTGGGTGAATAAGTTCTGTCTCGTATGATGGCTGGGTGACAGCTGGGTGAATAAGTTCTGTCTCGTATGATGGCTGGGTGTATAAATTCTGTCTCGTATGATGGCTGGGTGACAGCTTGGTGAATAAGTTTTGTCTCGTATGATGGCTGGGTGAATAAGTTCTGTCTTGTATGATGGCTGGGTGACAGCTGGGTGAATAAGTTCTGTCTCGTATGATGGCTTGGTGAATAAGTTCTGTCTCGTATGATGGCTGGGTGAATAAGTTCTGTCTCGTATGATGGCTGGGTGACAGCTGGGTGAATAAGTTCTGTCTCGTATGATGGCTGGGTGAATAAGTTCTGTCTCGTATGATGGCTGGGTGAATAAGTTCTGTCTCGTATGATGGCTGGGTGAATAAATTCTGTCTCGTATGATGGCTGGGTGTATAAGTTCTGTCTCGTATGATGGCTGGGTGAATAAATTATGTCTCGTATGATGGCTGGGTGAATAAGTTCTGTCTCGTATGATGGCTGGGTGAATAAGTTCTGTCTCGTATGATGGCTGGGTGAATAAATTCTGTCTCGTATGATGGCTGGGTGTATAAGTTCTGTCTCGTATGATGGCTGGGTGAATAAGTTCTGTCTCGTATGATGGCTGGGTGAATAAGTTCTGTCTCGTATGATGGCTGGGTGAATAAGTTCTGTCTCGTATGATGGCTGGGTGAATAAATTCTGTCTCGTATGATGGCTGGGTGAATAAGTTCTGTCTCGTATTATGGCTGGGTGACAGCTGGGTGAATAAGTTCTGTCTCGTATGATGGCTGGGTGAATAAGTTCTGTCTCGTATGATGGCTGGGTGAATAAGTTCTGTCTCGTATGATGGCTGGGTGAATAAGTTCTGTCTCGTATGATGGCTGGGTGAATAAGTTCTGTCTCGTATGATGGCTGGGTGAATAAGTTTTGTCTCGTATGATGGCTGGGTGAATAAGTTCTGTCTCGTATGATGGCTGGGTGAATAAGTTCTGTCTCGTATGATGGCTGGGTGAATAAGTTTTGTCTCGTATGATGGCTGGGTGAATAAGTTCTGTCTCGTATGATGGCTGGGTGAATAAGTTCTGTCTCGTATGATGGCTGGGTGAATAAGTTCTGTCTCGTATGATGGCTGGGTGAATAAGTTCTGTCTCGTATGATGGCTGGGTGACAGCTGGGTGAATAAGTTCTGTCTCGTATGATGGCTGGGTGACAGCTGGGTGCTTTTACACCTGCATTGTTTGCTGTTTGGGGTTTTAGGCTGGGTTTCTGTACAGCACTTTGAGATATCAGCTGATGTACGAAGGGCTATATAAATAAATTTGATTTGATTTGATTTGATAAGTTCTGTCTCGTATGATGGCTGGGTGTATAAATTCTGTCTCGTATGATGGCTGGGTGACAGCTTGGTGAATAAGTTTTGTCTCGTATGATGGCTGGGTGAATAAGTTCTGTCTCGTATGATGGCTGGGTGACAGCTGGGTGAATAAGTTCTGTCTCGTATGATGGCTGGGTGAATAAGTTCTGTCTCGTATGATGGCTGGGTGAATAAGTTCTGTCTCGTATGATGGCTGGGTGACAGCTGGGTGAATAAGTTCTGTCTCGTATGATGGCTGGGTGAATAAGTTCTGTCTCGTATGATGGCTGGGTGAATAAGTTCTGTCTCGTATGATGGCTGGGTGAATAAGTTCTGTCTCGTATGATGGCTGGGTGTATAAGTTCTGTCTCGTATGATGGCTGGGTGAATAAATTCTGTCTCGTATGATGGCTGGGTGAATAAGTTCTGTCTCGTATGATGGCTGGGTGAATAAGTTCTCTCTCGTATGATGGCTGGGTGAGTAAATTCTGTCTCGTATGATGGCTGGGTGAATAAGTTTTGTCTCGTATGATGGCTGGGTGAATAAATTCTGTCTTGTATGATGGCTGGGTGAATAAGTTCTGTCTCGTATGATGGCTGGGTGAATAAGTTCTGTCTCGTATGATGGCTGGGTGTATAAATTCTGTCTCGTATGATGGCTGGGTGAATAAGTTCTGTCTCGTATGATGGCTGGGTGAATAAGTTCTGTCTCGTATGATGGCTGGGTGAATAAGTTCTGTCTCTTATGATGGCTGGGTGAATAAATTCTGTCTCGTATGATGGCTGGGTGAATAAGTTTTGTCTCGTATGATGGCTGGGTGAATAAATTCTGTCTTGTATGATGGCTGGGTGAATAAGTTCTGTCTCGTATGATGGCTGGGTGAATAAGTTCTGTCTCGTATGATGGCTGGGTGAATAAGTTCTGTCTCGTATGATGGCTGGGTGAATAAGTTCTGTCTCGTATGATGGCTGGGTGTATAAGTTCTGTCTCGTATGATGGCTGGGTGAATAAATTCTGTCTCGTATGATGGCTGGGTGAATAAGTTCTGTCTCGTATGATGGCTGGGTGAATAAGTTCTGTCTCGTATGATGGCTGGGTGAATAAATTCTGTCTCGTATGATGGCTGGGTGAATAAGTTTTGTCTCGT
The DNA here is from genome assembly GCF_023373465.1 of Oncorhynchus keta. Classification (NCBI taxonomy): domain Eukaryota; kingdom Metazoa; phylum Chordata; class Actinopteri; order Salmoniformes; family Salmonidae; genus Oncorhynchus; species Oncorhynchus keta. The sequence goes on from NC_068427.1 coordinate 50,437,970, forward strand.
ATGATGGCTGGGTGAATAAGTTCTGTCTCGTATGATGGCTGGGTGAATAAGTTCTGTCTCGTATGATGGCTGGGTGAATAAATTCTGTCTCGTATGATGGCTGGGTGAATAAGTTTTGTCTCGTATGATGGCTGGGTGAATAAGTTCTGTCTCGTATGATGGCTGGGTGAATAAGTTCTGTCTCGTATGATGGCTGGTTGAATAATTTCTGTCTTGTATGATGGCTGGGTGAATAAGTTCTGTCTCGTATGATGGCTGGGTGAATAAGTTCTGTCTCGTATGATGGCTGGGTGTATAAGTTCTGTCTCGTATGATGGCTGGGTGAATAAATTCTGTCTCGTATGATGGCTGGGTGAATAAGTTCTGTCTCGTATGATGGCTGGGTGAATAAGTTCTGTCTCGTATGATGGCTGGGTGAATAAATTCTGTCTCGTATGATGGCTGGGTGAATAAGTTTTGTCTCGTATGATGGCTGGGTGAATAAGTTCTGTCTCGTATGATGGCTGGGTGAATAAGTTCTGTCTCGTATGATGGCTGGGTGAATAAATTCTGTCTCGTATGATGGCTGGGTGAATAAGTTTTGTCTCGTATGATGGCTGGGTGAATAAGTTCTGTCTCGTATGATGGCTGGGTGAATAAGTTCTGTCTCGTATGATGGCTGGTTGAATAATTTCTGTCTTGTATGATGGCTGGGTGAATAAGTTCTGTCTCGTATGATGGCTGGGTGAATAAGTTCTGTCTCGTATGATGGCTGGGTGTATAAATTCTGTCTCGTATGATGGCTGGGTGAATAAGTTCTGTCTCGTATGATGGCTGGGTGAATAAGTTCTGTCTCGTATGATGGCTGGGTGAATAAGTTCTGTCTCGTATGATGGCTGGGTGAATAAGTTCTGTCTCGTATGATGGCTGGGTGAATAAGTTCTGTCTCGTATGATGGCTGGGTGTATCACTAACCATGATTTAAACAAGACAACAGTTAACATGTAGTCTCCCACGAATGATGCAGAGTCCCCACTTTGGGCCAATCGGTGTAATTTAGTAAAGGATCTCTATGGCAAAACTCATCTTTAATCCAGGTTTGTTCGAAATCTGTCCAGTGGCGTCTGAGATATCGCATGACTATCGTACTTACAGTCGATTACTATAACTATTACTATAATGGTGTTCAACCTTCCCAAGTTCTCTCACGTCACCCCGCTCCTCCGCTCTCTCCACTGGCTTCCAGTTGAAGCTCGCATCCTCTACAAGACCATGGTGCTTGCCTACGGAGCTGTGAGGGGAACGGCACCTCAGTACCTCCAGGCTCTGATCAGGCCCTACACCCAAACAAGGGCACTGCGTTCATCCACCTCTGGCCTGCTCGCCTCCCTACCACTGAGGAAGTACAGTTCCCGCTCAGCCCAGTCAAAACTGTTCGCTGCTCTGGCCCCCCAATGGTGGAACAAACTCCCCCACGACGCCAGGACAGCGGAGTCAATCACCACCTTCCGGAGACACCTGAAACCCCACCTCTTTAAGGAATACCTAGGATAGGATAAAGTAATCCTTCTCACCCCCCTTAAAAGATTTAGATGCACTATTGTAAAGTGGCTGTTCCACTGGATGTCATAAGGTGAATGCACCAATTTGTAAGTCGCTCTGGATAAGAGCGTCTGCTAAATGACTTAAATGTAAATGTAATAACGCCACCCCCCCCTCCCCCACCCCCCTCCTTCGACCAATCAGTGTAATTTCGTAATATCCAGATCTCTATGGTAAGACGCAACATGCACTTCGTCAAAATTGTTGGTGTTTGGGGTATCGCTTGGGTTATCTAGACTCATATCACTGAGCATGTGTGCCAAATTTCAGCACTCTGAGTCAAACAGATCAAGAGAGATTAACATGTGCCCGGTATAGCGCCACCGTGTGGTCGATATGAATGTTCTTGCATATGTTGAGTCTTGACAGTAACAGCACGAATATCCTTGACTGATTTATTGACTGATTTATATACATTTATGTGCCAGGCCACACCCACATGAATGATTTGTTAGTCAATAGCAGTCCTGTTTTTTTTATGTACTAGTCTGGAAAATACTGCTTTGAGAGACCTTGGTCCATAGATGCCACATATCACGTTTGGTGCAGATTGGTCATTCGGTGCCAGAAGAGTAGCAATTTAAGTGTTTTTCACTAAATCTATCATGGCAGACTTTATGGCTCATCATGGCAGACTTTATGGGTCTCAACCTTTGGTTGTGATTGAGAAAGCCTGAATGGGAGACAAAATGATAACTGTATATCAATTCTCCAGTAGGAGGTGCTGTCCAGCCTCTTGTCTGTCTTGCTCGCTAATCCCTATATAACATTATACTGTATCACTTTACAGTGTCATTAAGATGGTTTTGGACAATTTAACTTTTTTTTGTAGTAGATGGTTGTTTTAAAAGTGTGAATTTTGAATCATGTTTTAATTTGATTGAAACGTTAATTAATTTGAAACTTAAATATTGAAAAAAATGAATCCATTAATATTGCTAATAACACCAAGAGGAACAAACAAATAAAACAGATGATTGGGGCGGCAGCGTAGCCTCGTGGTTAGAGCGTTGGACTAGAAACCAGAAGGTTGTGAGTTCAAACCCCCGAGCTGACAAGGCACTGTTCCCAGGCTGTCATTGAAAATAAGAATATGTTCTTAACTGACTTGCCTGGTTAAATAAAGGTAAAATTAAAATTAAATTGACTTTGCTATAAAACCACAGGAATGCAAAGTCATTCTCATGACAGAGCACAAAACTACAGTTTGTAGTTTTTTTTCTTTTTCTTCTGCTCTTTGATATAACATTGTCTGACATTTTTTTAAATTTAAATTTAAATTCAACATGTTTTATACAAGGTTTGGATATGAAAGAACATTGGTTACGATGATAACATAATCCTGCGGGTTGAAAATCCACCGTCCAAAAAAACCCCCAAGATACTTAACCCTTGAATGCTGTTATTAGAATGAAGGATGAAGGCCCACTTTGATACATTATTTACATTATTTATTATTATTATTTACATTTGATACATTATTTATTATTATTATTTACATTTGATACATTATTTATATGATTTATTATTTTTATTTACATTATTTATTATTATTATTTACATTATTTATTATTATTATTTACATTTGATACATTATTTATTTACATGTATTTATTTATCTTCCATGTAGATTCCACGTCACAATACATTGCCAAATTACATTGGACACAACATTGATTCAACCAGTGTGTGGCCAGTGGGAAACTACAGGGCCGTAAATGAAGCAAGAAGTTAATTCACGATCAGTCACATAGATCAACTAATATATTGGAGCATTATATCCATGAGGCAATGTTTTTTTAGTGTTAAATACCTCTATGCAGCAGGGCCGACAGGGTAGCCTAGTGGTTCGAGTGTTTGACTAGTAACTGGAATGGTTGCAAGTTCAAATCCCAGAGTTGACAAGGTTCGTACCTTGGAGCAGAACGAATCTGTCGTTCTGCTCCTGAACAGGCAGTTAACCCACTGTTCCTAGGCCGTCATTGAAAATAAGAATTTGTTCCTAACTGACTTGTCTTGTTAAATAAAATATGACAACAGGCAGACTATAATAATTTCTATTTTTAAAAGATCAATGTTAGTTATTTTGATAGACTGCTCTAATATTTTCAAATAGTTTTCAAATTATATATATTTTTTTAAAACAACAGAAATGTAGCTAATGGTTAGCCTCAGTTACAGCCCTGTTCTAAATTCTAAATGTAAAACAAATATATTTAACCTGTTTACCCCTTGGTAAGAGAAAGGTGAAGGAAAGTGATAGGCTGGGCTGTAATGATCTCCTTGCGTTCACCATGAGCCCTCTGTAAAGTCTGTGAAGTAGGCTTATCACTGCACTGTGGGAACAGCTGAAAGATAGCCAGATAGACAAAGTGCTTTAACACACATCATTACCTGGCCATTTACAGGAATTAGAGCAGGGGTAGTGGTAGTTCAGGTACACAGAATCGAGAGTGAGGCCTTACCTCGGGGTCAAGGTGTAATAAGGTATTTAGTGACATATGAACAGAGCCCAAACCCTGGGCGTTCATGGAATATATAGTCTGAAAAGGGTTTCTGGTTTTGCAATGATTCCAATCCTCCCAGATGGTCCTGCATCCTTCATTCTAATAACGCCATTCAAGGGTTAAGTATCCCGATGAATAGTTGATGCCACACTAAACACTGGTGGTTAGTCATGTCCACAGTCAGTTTAACCCCTGTCCTCCCCGCCTGTCAGTCCCTGTGGGATCAGCTTGTTAGAGGCTGAATGAGAGAGTTGTCCAAACAAGCCTCTATTATCTGCCTGATTGAGCAGAAGGGCCCAGGACTAGGAAGGGGATAAGGGCCCAGGACTAGGAAGGGAAGAAGGGCCAATGACTAGGAAGGGAAGAAGGGCCCAGGACTAGGAAGGGAAGAAGGGCCCAGGACTAGGAAGGGAAGAAGGGCCAATGACTAGGAAGGGAAGAAGGGCCCAGGACTAGGAAGGGAAGAAGGGCCAATGACTAGGAAGGGAAGAGGGAGGACTAGAAGGGATAAGGGCCCAGGACTAGGAAGGGAAGAAGGGCCCAGGACTAGGAAGGGAAGAAGGGCCCAGGACTAGGAAGGGAAGAAGGGCCAATGACTAGGAAGGGAAGAAGGGCCCAGGACTAGGAAGGGAAGAAGGGCCCAGGACTAGGAAGGGAAGAAGGGCCCAGGACTAGGAAGGGAAGAAGGGCCAATGACTAGGAAGGGAAGAAGGGCCCAGGACTAGGAAGGGAAGAAGGGCCAATGACTAGGAAGGGAAGAAGGGCCCAGGACTAGGAAGGGAAGAAGGGCCCAGGACTAGGAAGGGAAGAAGGGCCCAGGACTAGGAAGGGAAGAAGGTCCCAGGACTAGGAAGGGAAGAAGTACCATGGACTAGGAAGGGAAGAAGGACCCAGGACTAGGAAGGGAAGAAGGGCCCAGGACTAGGAAGGGAAGAAGGGCCCAGAACTAGAAGGGAAGAAGGGCCCAGGACTAGGAAGGAAGAAGGGCCCAGGACTAGGAAGGGAAGAAGGGCCCAGGACTAGGAAGGAAGAAGGGCCCAGGACTAGGAAGAAGAAGGGCCAAGGACTAGGAATCCACCCACCATCCATCCATCCATCCACCATCCACCCACCCATCCACCCACCCACCCTCCCACCCACCCACCCACCCACCCACCCACCCACCATCCATCCACCCATCCACCATCCACCCACCCACCCACCCACCACCCATCCATCCACCCATCCACCATCCACCCACCCACCCACCCATCCCCTCTGTCCTCCTCTCCTTCCCCGTTAATACCACAGCTAGGTCATCTCTGCACTGCTGCTACACAACGAGCCTGATGGAACTAGTTGTCCTCATGACGCTGCATTGTTGCCACTGCTGTTGGGCTAGCTGGTGGTAGAGAGACACCTGAGAGGGGAAGAGAAGGGAAGGAGGGAAAGATAGAGAAGGGGAAAGTCAGAGAGAAAGAGGCGGGAAGGTGGATTCTAATTAGTGAATTCAATTTCATAAATTATCCGTTGACAGATCCACCCTCTCAGCCTTTCAGAGATCCTCCTGACAAAACAGCCAATGAACAGATTGATAATTCCCCCATTAGCCCCTTGGGCCGTCCAGTCCTGGCTCTGACCGACCACTTCCTAAAGGAGATGTGTGTTTTGTTTAGGAGCTGGCAGGGGTCAGAGTGCTACTCGGAGGGTGGGTGTACACAGTCACACAGAAAGTTCTGGAACGTTTGGTCGGTTTAAACAGAAAAATGAAAAGAAGAGACTCCTATCTTTAGTTTAGTTTTTCAGAAAAAAATTAGCCGCTTAAAGAAGAAAATCCTTATGCTTAATGTTTCTCCCTCATAGTGCTAGCTGTGTTGTGGTCCTGCTATTTGTTGTTGTTAGATGCCAAGAAATGTCCTTGAGAAATATATGTAGAGGAGCTTGAACAGCAGAAAGGCCTGTGTTTGTCTCCTGGCCTTGGGTTAGAGCACATAGATCATCTCTTCCCAGGTCATTTAAATACTAGACAGGTCCTCCGTTCACAGAGTCCTCCATTCACAGAGTTCTCCGTTCACAGAGTCCTCCGTTCACAGAGTCCCCCGTTCACAGAGTCCTCCGTTCACAGAGTCCTCCGTTCACAGAGTCCTCCGTTCACAGAGTCCTCCGTTCACAGAGTCCCCGTTCACAGAGTTCTCCGTTCACAGAGTCCTCCGTTCACAGAGTCCTCCGTTCACAGAGTCCTCCGTTCACAGAGTCCTCCGTTCACAGAGTCCTCCGTTCACAGAGTCCTCCGTTCACAGAGTCCCCCGTTCACAGAGTCCTCCGTTCACAGAGTCCTCCGTTCACAGAGTCCTCCGTTCACAGAGTCCCCCGTTCACAGAGTCCCCCGTTCACAGAGTCCTCCGTTCACAGAGTCCTCCGTTCACAGAGTCCCCCGTTCACAGAGTCCTCCGTTCACAGAGTCCTCCGTTCACAGAGTCCTCCGTTCACAGAGTCCTCCGTTCACAGAGTCCCCGTTCACAGAGTCCTCCGTTCACAGAGTCCTCCGTTCACAGAGTCCCCCGTTCACAGAGTCCTCCGTTCACAGAGTTCTCCGTTCACAGAGTCCCCCGTTCACAGAGTCCTCCGTTCACAGAGTTCTCCGTTCACAGAGTTCTCCGTTCACAGAGTCCTCCGTTCACAGAGTCCTCCGTTCACAGAGTTCTCCGTTCACAGAGTCCCCGTTCACAGAGTCCCCTTCTCACAGAGTCCCCCGTTCACAGAGTCCCCCGTTCACAGAGTCCTCCGTTCACAGAGTCCTCCTTTCACAGAGTTCTCCGTTCACAGAGTCCCCCGTTCACAGAGTTCTCCGTTCACAGAGTCCCCCGTTCACAGAGTCCTCCGTTCACAGAGTCCTCCTTTCACAGAGTTCTCCGTTCACAGAGTCCCCCGTTCACAGAGTCCCCCGTTCACAGAGTCCCCCGTTCACAGAGTCCTCCGTTCACAGAGTCCTCCGTTCACAGAGTTCTCCGTTCACAGAGTCCCCCGTTCACAGAGTCCCCGTTCACAGAGTCCCCCGTTCACAGAGTCCTCCGTTCACAGAGTCCCCGTTCACAGAGTCCTCCGTTCACAGAGTCCTCCGTTCACAGAGTCCTCCGTTCACAGAGTCCTCCTCGTTCACAGAGTCCTCCGTTCACAGAGTCCCCGTTCACAGAGTCCCCCGTTCACAGAGTCCCCCGTTCACAGAGTTCCCCGTTCACAGAGTCCCCCGTTCACAGAGTCCCCCGTTCACAGAGTCCCCCGTTCACAGAGTCCCAGCACCTACAATACAGGCAGGCTCTCCTGTTTAGGACAGCCAGCACCTACAATACAGGCAGGCTCTCCTGTTTAAGACAGCCAGCACCTACAATACAGGCAGGCTCTCCTGTTTAAGACAGCCAGCACCTACAATACAGGCAGGCTCCACTGTTTAAGACAGCCAGCACCTACAATACAGGCAGGCTCTCCTGTTTAAGACAGCCAGCACCTACAATACAGGCAGGCTCTCCTGTTTAAGACAGCCAGCACCTACAATACAGGCAGGCTCTCCTGTTTAAGACAGCCAGCACCTACAATACAGGCAGGCTCTCCTGTTTAGGACAGCCAGCACCTACAATACAGGCAGGCTCTCCTGTTTAAGACAGCCAGCACCTACAATACAGGCAGGCTCTCCTGTTTAAGACAGCCAGCACCTACAATACAGGCAGGCTCTCCTGTTTAAGACAGCCAGCACCTACAATACAGGCAGGCTCCCCTGTTTAAGACAGCCAGCACCTACAATACAGGCAGGCTCTCCTGTTTAAGACAGCCAGCACCTACAATACAGACAGGCTCTCCTGTTTAGGACAGCCAGCACCTACAATACAGGCAGGCTCTCCTGTTTAAGACAGCCAGCACCTACAATACAGGCAGGCTCCACTGTTTAAGACAGCCAGCACCTACAATACAGGCAGGCTCTCCTGTTTAAGACAGCCAGCACCTACAATACAGGCAGGCTCTCCTGTTTAAGACAGCCAGCACCTACAATACAGGCAGGCTCTCCTGTTTAATCCCACTTGTGTGTCTCACTGTAGGTCCCATGTCAACATGTTAGGTTGAAGCGCCTCACAGGCATCGGTTTGCAGCATTTAGGAGACAAGATTTTATGTTATTGTCAACTTGCACATAAATGTGTTTCGAAGAGGGGGGCGTGGGAGGGATAAATACATTGTACCCATCTCACACAGAGGAGAGGAACATCTGATTAGAAAACGCCAGTTCTATTGGTGGGCGTGTCCGCTCATTAGCTAGCAGAGCAGAAGGCAGGGGTGGGGGGGGACACAGAGCTAATCCAACTGTCTACTTTAATGTCCTTTCTCTCTGCTGCAGGGAGGAGAGCTGGGACAGATAGACAGAGAATGGATGAGACCCCAGTTAAAAACCCTGGCTAAGATAACCTACTTGAAGTGACTGGGATGCTCTTGAGGATAAACAGAAGTTATGTAACTAACCAAATAGAAAGAAAATACACAGCTATTTATATGATGGTGTGTATGTATTGATGCCAACAAGATGCCTACTCCCTCCTTTGTTCACTCTTACTAAATGTCCAGAGCACTCCAGTGGAGTTTGAGCACTTTGAAAGAAGTGTACAGATGCTCAACAATTCCTAAAGAAATGATGCAGACTGTGGACACCCTGTCGCGCTGGAGGGAGGAGAGCTGGGGCCTTAGGGCAAGGTCTACACCAGGCAGTAAGAGGAGCCATTCAGCCCTCAGCCATTCATACACAAATGTGACACAGAGGGGTATCCCCTGCTGACACTGTCTGACCCCTGGATTACACTGGAGACGGTAGGAAGGTTTTGAACGCAAACACAACACTGACATTGAAAGCTAGAAAAGCTTACAGTAGAAGATGAACCACAGGGCAACACCAAATATAACACACTCAAATTTGACTTTTGTATCTTTTCTCATTTTAAATCTGAGTTCTGATAATGAGTCTATGCCGCAGAGAAATGTCATTCTGATGCTGGACGGTGTACACTAGTCTAGACACTGATTGTATGTCACGACTTGACCTACAGAGACCAGGGAGGTTTTCGAATGCCTCGCAAAGAAGGGTACCTATTGGTAGATGGGTAAAAAAATAAAATAAAAAAGCAGACATTGAATATCCCTTTGAGCATCGTGAATTATTAATTATACTATGGATGGTTTATCAATACACCCAGTCACTACAAAGATACAGGAGTCCTTCCTAACTCAGTTGCCGGAGAGGAAGGAAACCACTCAGGGATTTCACCATGAGGCCAATGGTGACTTTAAAACAGTTACAGAGTTTAATGGCTGTGATAGGAGAAAACTGAGGATGGATCAACAGCATTGTAGTTACTCCGCAAAACTAACCTAATTGACACAGTGAAAAGAAGGAAGGCTGTACAGAATAACAATATTCCAAAACATGCCTCCTGTTTGCAAAAAGGCACTAAAGTAAAACTGCTAAACATGTGGCAAAGAAATTACCTTTATGTCCTGAATACAAAGCATTATGTTTGGGGCAAATCCAATACATTTACATTTACATTTACATTTAAGTCATTTAGCAGACGCTCTTATCCAGAGCGACTTACAAATTGGTGCATACACCTTATGACATCCAGTGGAACAGCCACTTGCATCTAAATCTTTTGGGGGGAGAAGGGGGGGTGAGAAGGATTACTTACCCTTACTTACCCTATCCTAGGTATTCCTTGAAGAGGTGGGGTTTCAGGTGTCTCCGGAAGGTGGTGATTGACTCCGCTGTCCTGGCGTCGTGAGGGAGTTTGTTCCACCATTGGGGGGCCAGAGCAGCGAACAGTTTTGACTGGGCTGAGCGGGAACTGTACTTCCTCAGTGGTAGGGAGGCGAGCAGGCCAGAGGTGGATGAACGCAGTGCCCTTGTTTGGGTGTGAGCTTCAAGCATGCGAGCTTCAACATATTTTCAAGCATGGTGGTGGCTGCATCATGTTATCGGTATGCTTGTTATCGGCAAAGACTGGGGAGATTTCTAGGATAAAAATAATTGGAATAGAGCTATGGACAGGCAAAATCCTAGAGGAAAACCTGATTCAGTCTGCGTTCCACCAGACCATGGGAGACTAATTCACCTTTCAGCAGGACAATAACCTAAAACACAAGGCCAAAAATACACTGGAGTTGCTTACCAAGATGACATTGAATGTTCCTGAGTGGCCAAGTTACTGTATTGAATTAAATCGGCATGAAAATCTATGGCAAGAATTGAAAATAGCTGTCTAGCAATGATCAACAACCAATTTGACAGCATGAAGAATTTAAAAGAAGTATAACAATGTATAAATACTGTAGAATCCAGGTGTGCAAAGCTCTTAAGAGACTTACAGCTGTGAGTCTTTCTGGGTAACCGCTGCCAACGGTGATTCTAACGTGTATTGACTCTGAATACTTACAGTATATAAATGAGACATTTCTGTATTAAATTTTTTATAAAATCTGCAAAAAGTTCTAAAAAAAAAACACGTTTTCACTTTGCCGTTATGCGGTATTGTATGTCGATCGGGGAATTAAAAAAAAATATATTCGATCCATTTTGAATTCAGGCTGTAACATATCAAAATGTGGAATAAGTCTCGGGGTATGAACACTTTCTGAAGGCACTATGAGAGAATCTCTCTCGATTTCCGCACGTCTTTTGTTGTGTCCTTGTGTCTCTCTGATTGAACGGAGGAGGGATTGAACATTGAACATTTCCTCACCAACCAGCAGTGGGCGGAGGGGCGGTCCAGGGTCTCTGGGTTCAGCTCCATCCTAAATGGCTTGATTAACGATGGCTGCCGTAGTTGAGACGTCAACACAATAAAGAGGGCTGGAGGGGTGTAGAGGGGAGTGTTAACCAATAATTACCGCTAGATACAATCTCTCTGAATGATGTGGTACCACAACAGACACAAGTACGCTTGCAGCACAATGAGAGGGGAGAAGAGGAGGTTGAGGGGCTAATTGGGATTGGAGAGCTGTCTCAAACATCTGTTGCTCCAGGACCAAGGATGGTAGATGGTTGGTTGGGCTATAGCTTCACACAGCAGGGTCTGTGGTAGTGGTGGCTGACCATCGTGGGTGGTATGTAGGGCCTATGTTCACAAGCTCTGCTTTACGTAGATCAGTTTTCTCATCACACCCAGCTCAAGCGTAGTGGTTTTATAATAACCTGGGGTAGGTAGCCTTTTGTGGCCTCCAACTGCTTTTAAATGCTAGTAAAACTAAGTGCATGCTCTTCAACTGATTGCTGCCCGCACCCCTCTGCCCGACTAGCATCTCTACTTTGGACGGTTCTGACCTAGAATATGTGGAGTAGGGACTGTGTTGCTGTAAAACCTTGGTGGAGCATGGGTGGAGTAGGGACTGTGTTGCTGTAAAACCTTGGTGGAGCATGGGTGGAGTAGGGACTGTGTTGCTGTAAAACCTTGGTGGAGCATGGGTGGAGTAGGGACTGTGTTGCTGTAAAACCTTGGTGGAGCATGGGTGGAGTAGGGACTGTGTTGCTGTAAAACCTTGGTGGAGCATGGGTGGAGTAGGGACTGTGTTGCTGTAAAACCTTGGTGGAGCATGGGTGGAGTAGGGACTGTGTTGCTGTAAAACCTTGGTGGAGCATGGGTGGAGTAGGGACTGTGTTGCTCATGGGTGGAGTAGGGACTGTGTTACTCATGGGTGGAGTAGGGACTGTGTTGCTCATGGGTGGAGTAGGGACTGTGTTGCTCATGGGTGGAGTAGGGACTGTGTTGCTGTAAAACCTTGGTGGAGCATGGGTGGAGTAGGGACTGTGTTACTCATGGGTGGAGTAGGGACTGTGTTGCTCATGGGTGGAGTAGGGACTGTGTTACTCATGGGTGGAGTAGGGACTGTGTTACTCATGAATTGCCTTTCTTTGTTTTGGCTTGAGCCCTATTCCTACTTCCCACATAAAACATAGTTTCATGATTGACATTTCTACGGTTTTTACATCGAAAGGTGATTATGGAACATGATTAATTCATTATTACAACATCGTAACACAGCATAACACAGCATAACACAGCATAACACAGCATAACACATCATAACACATCATAACACAGCATAACACATAATACCACATCATAACACAGCATAACACATCATAACACATCATAACACAGCATAACACAGCATATCACATCATACCACATCGTAACACAGCATAACACAGCATAACACAGCATAACACATATCACATCATAACACAGCATAACACAGCATAACACAGCATATCACATCATACCACATCATAACACAGCATAACACAGCATATCACATCATAACACAGCATAACACAGCATATCACATCATACCACATCATAACACATCATAACACAGCATAACACAGCATATCATCATACCACATCATAACACATCATAACACATCATAACACAGCATAACACAGCATAACACATCATAACACAGCATATCACATCATAACACATCATAACACATCATAACACATAACACATCATAACACATCATAACACAGCATACCACATCATAACACATCATAACACATCATAACACAGCATATCACATCATAACACAGCATAACACATCATAACACATAACACAGCATAACACATCATAACACAGCATAACACATCATAACACATCATAACACAGCATAACACAGCATAACACAGCATAACACATCATAACACATCATAACACAGCATAACACATCATAACACAGCATATCACATCATAACACATAACACAGCATAACACATCATAACACAGCATAACACATCATAACACATAACACATCATATCACATCATAACACAGCATAACACATCATAACACATCATAACACATCATAACACATCATAACACAGCATAACACATCATAACACAGCATATCACATCATAACACATCATAACACAGCATAACACATCATAACACAGCATAACACATCATAACACAGCATAACACAGCATAACACAGCATAACACATAACACATCATAACACAGCATAACACAGCATAACACATCATACCACATCATAACACATCATAACACAGCATAACACATCATAACACAGCATAACACATCATAACACATCATAACACAGCATAACACAGCATATCACATCATAACACAGCATAACACATCATAACACATAACACATCATATCACATCATAACACAGCATAACACATCATACCACATCATAACACAGCATAACACATCATAACACAGCATAACACATCATAACACAGCATAACACATCATAACACAGCATAACACAGCATAACACATCATAACACAGCATAACACATCATAACACAGCATAACACAGCATAACACATAACACATCATAACACAGCATAACACATCATAACACATCATAACACAGCATAACACAGCATAACACATCATAACACAGCATATCACATCATAACACAGCATAACACATCATACCACATCATAACACAGCATAACACATCATAACACATCATAACACAGCATAACACAGCATAACACATCATAACACAGCATAACACATCATAACACAGCATAACACAGCATAACACATCATAACACAGCATATCACATCATAACACAGCATAACACAGCATAACACATAATACCACATCATAACACAGCAACACAAGTACAGTAAAGTAAAAAATACATAATAATGACAAATGGCAACGGAAATAATGTAGTTATTAGTATTTATTTAATATTAACAGCTGATTTTCCAGAGGGAAGCGAAAGAAGAAAAATATAAACCTATTGAAGTCAATAAGTAAGTAAACTGGAGAAGAAGAAAACTGAACAAACTTGAACATTCCCGAAAATGGTGTCTGATGGAAAGCAGTGGGAATCTAAGGTTTCCAATGATATACAGTGTGATTAAAGGGTGTAAGTGAGAAATAACTTGTGGTGTAATGACATTGTTTGTCAAAGGGTTAAATCCCTATGGGAATAATGAATGGGATGGAGATTAAAGAGTCCTAACACACAGACAACTACCATTGCTGCGCTGCTATCACACATTTTCCAACTCTGGGAATATAGTCCTTCAAAGTAAATCACTATGAGTCATCGTCGGCCCAAGTGAGCCCGGCCAACCCCCCCCCCCCCTTTGTCTTGATGATATAGACAGATGGCTGTGTTGTAGACCAGTACACTCATACAATCTATTGTTTTATTTGGCAATCTGGAATGCAGGTAAATCTGACATTTCTTAAATTTCTCACATTTTAGCTAGGTGGCTCTGAAAACTCAATTGCTAACGACCCGGTATGCGGGTGTCTCGTGAGGAGAGGCGGGGTGTTGTGTTGTGTACTTCCAATCAAGTTGATTTACTATCGCCCCCCACAATAATACTGTGTCCTACAGACCGACAGGGTGAGAATAATCATAGAACCTGTTCACAGTGTCTGGTATCAGTTCAGCTGTACAATGGATCCTTTGTTTACCTGGGGAGACGTTTCCCATAAGCCATCATCAAAGGGCCATAATGCTATGCTAACTATAACCCATAAACCATCATCAAAGGGCCATAATGCTATGCTAACTATAACCCATAAGCCATCATCAAAGGGCCATAATGCTATGCTAACTATAACCCATAAGCCATCATCAAAGGGCCATAATGCTATGCTAACTATAACCCATAAGCCATCATCAAAGGGCCATAATGCTATGCTAACTATAACCCATAAGCCATCATCAAAGGGCCATAATGCTATGCTAACTATAACCCATAAGCCATCATCAAAGGGCCATAATGCTATGCTAACTATAATCCATAAGCCATCATCAAAGGGCCATAATGCTATGCTAACTATAATCCTGATTGTTTACCTGGTGAGACGTTTCCCATAAGCCATCATCAAAGGGCCATAATGCTATGCTAACTATAATCCTGATTGTTTGATGTGTGCTTTTATGTGCTGTGAACTTGTCCTATTGGGAGTGTAATTATGATTTTTTTTTTTACAACCAGATTTTACAATCACAACTTTCACACATAACAAGCGCCGTGGAAACAAGCGGCATTGATATGGCGAGATCAAAGCCTGTAGAAATATTATGATATGATAAAAAAAAAAATCCCAAAACTGATATTCAGAAACTACCCACTGTAATTGTCACCTGCTCCAAACCAATAATGCTGGCATGCTGGAGGTGTTCTGTTCTCACTATTGTCCCATGCAGCTCCAAGCTTGTCCCGTGAGTTCCAAACAACGACGGTTAATGAATGACGAGCGTGTTTAATGAATGACCACCGTCTCAGTAATGAGTTGACGTTAAATAGGGTTCCAAGGTCTAGCAGGCTGTGACTGGATGGAAGGTGATTTATCTGCCCAGTCGAAATGTGTGGGAATTAAGTCTAATTTAACAGACTAGCCACCAGCCACCGATTTCCCACAGTGGGGGAACACATGGTGTACTTAAGACATTTATTACGAACGGGAAACTTTAGTCAGGTACAGCTCAGGTTGTGGACTGTGATCTCTCTGAATCTCAGGGGGTATTTATTCAAGTGTGTGTTGGTCACTATGGATTATTGTTGATAATCTCCACTAAAACACTCAGTGTAAATGTTACTTAATTATTGCAACGAGGGGCTCTACTCAATCCGTATAGCGGAAAGTTCACCGTTACAGCGGGATTGAAATTTAAAGTCAATGTTCCTAACGTTAGCAAAGACTGCATTCACAGTAAACCAACTCACTATCACAGATTAACGTTAGCAGAGACTGCATTCACAGTAAACCAACTCATTATCACAGATTAACGTTAGCAGAGACTGCATTCACAGTAAACCACCTCACTATCACAGATTAACGTTAGCAGAGACTGCATTCACAGTAAACCAACTCATTATCACAGATTAACGTTAGCAGAGACTGCATTCACAGTAAACTAACTCACTATCACAGATTAACGTTAGCAGAGACTGCATTCACAGTAAACCAACTCACTATCACAGATTAACGTTAGCAGAGACTGCATTCACAGTAAACCAACTCACTATCACAGATTAACGTTAGCAGAGACTGCATTCACAGTAAACCAACTCACTATCACAGATTAACGTTAGCAGAGACTGCATTCACAGTAAACCAACTCATTATCACAGATTAACGTTAGCAGAGACTGCATTCACAGTAAACCACCTCACTATCACAGATTAACATTAGCAATTCACAGTAAACCAACTCACTATCACTATCACTGCAGATCACTAACAGATTAACATTAGCAGAGACTGCATTCACAGTAAACCAACTCACTATCACAGATTAACGTTAGCAGACTGCATTCACAGTAAACTAACTCACTATCACAGATTAACGTTAGCAGAGACTGCATTCACAGTAAACCAACTCATTATCACAGATTAACGTTAGCAGAGACTGCATTCACAGTAAACCAACTCACTATCACAGATTAACGTTAGCAGAGACTGCATTCACAGTAAACCAACTCACTATCACAGATTAACGTTAGCAGAGACTGCATTCACAGTAAACCAACTCACTATCACAGATTAACGTTAGCAGAGACTGCATTCACAGTAAACTAACTCACTATCACAGATTAACGTTAGCAGAGACTGCATTCACAGTAAACCAACTCACTATCACAGATTAACGTTAGCAGAGACTGCATTCACAGTAAACCAACTCACTATCACAGATTAACGTTAGCAGAGACTGCATTCACAGTAAACCACCTCACTATCACAGATTAACGTTAGCAGAGACTGCATTCACAGTAAACCAACTCACTATCACAGATTAACGTTAGCAGAGACTGCATTCACAGTAAACCAACTCACTATCACAGATTAACGTTAGCAGAGACTGCATTCACAGTAAACCAACTCACTATCACAGATTAACGTTAGCAGAGACTGCATTCACAGTAAACCACCTCACTATCACAGATTAACGTTAGCAGAGACTGCATTCACAGTAAACCAACTCACTATCACAGATTAACGTTAGCAGAGACTGCATTCACAGTAAACCAACTCACTATCACAGATTAACGTTAGCAGAGACTGCATTCACAGTAAACCAACTCAATATCACAGATTAACGTTAGTAGAGACTGCATTCACAGTAAACCAACTCACTATCACAGATTAACGTTAGCAGGGACTGCATTCACAGTAAACCAACTCACTATCACAGATTAACGTTAGCAGAGACTGCATTCACAGTAAACCAACTCACTATCACAGATTAACGTTAGCAGAGACTGCATTCACAGTAAACCAACTCACTATCACAGATTAACGTTAGCAGAGACTGCATTCACAGTAAACCAACTCACTATCACAGATTAACGTTAGCAGAGACTGCATTCACAGTAAACCAACTCACTATCACAGATTAACGTTAGCAGGGACTGCATTCACAGTAAACCAACTCACTATCACAGATTAACGTTAGCAGGGACTGCATTCACAGTAAACCAACTCACTATCACAGATTAACGTTAGCAGAGACTGCATTCACAGTAAACCAACTCACTATCACAGATTAACGTTAGCAGAGACTGCATTCACAGTAAACCAACTCACTATCACAGATTAACGTTAGCAGGGACTGCATTCACAGTAATCCAACTCACTATCACAGATTAACGTTAGCAGGGACTGCATTCACAGTAAACCAACTCACTAGCACAGATTAACGTTAGCAGGGACTGCATTCACAGTAAACCAACTCACTATCACAGATTAACGTTAGCAGAGACTGCATTCACAGTAAACCAACTCACTAGCACAGATTAACGTTAGCAGAGACTGCATTCACAGTAAACTAACTCACTATCACAGATTAACGTTAGCAGAGACTGCATTCACAGTAAACCACCTCACTATCACAGATTAACGTTAGCAGAGACTGCATTCACAGTAAACCAACTCACTATCACAGATTAACGTTAGCAGAGACTGCATTCACAGTAAACCAACTCACTATCACAGATTAACGTTAGCAGGGACTGCATTCACAGTAAACCAACTCACTATCACAGATTAACGTTAGCAGGGACTGCATTCACAGTAAACCAACTCAATATCACAGATTAACGTTAGTAGAGACTGCATTCACAGTAAACCAACTCACTATCACAGATTAACGTTAGCAGAGACTGCATTCACAGTAAACCAACTCACTATCACAGATTAACGTTAGCAGAGACTGCATTCACAGTAAACCAACTCACTATCACAGATTAACGTTAGCAGACTGCATTCACAGTAAACTAACTCACTATCACAGATTAACGTTAGCAGAGACTGCATTCACAGTAAACCAACTCACTATCACAGATTAACGTTAGCAGAGACTGCATTCACAGTAAACCAACTCACTATCACAGATTAACGTTAGCAGGGACTGAAATATACATTAAATTGAAATAGGCACAATTTTCTTCGTAATGCTTTCGTGTTCAGTACACAATTTTCTTACTGTGGTTAATATTAGCTAGGTTAGCTAGGTGGCTAACGTTAGCTTGGCTAGGTGTTAAGGTTCGGCGTTAGGGGTAGGGTTTAGGGTTTAAGGTTTAAGGTTAGGGCTATTAGTATTTTATGAGGATCCCCATTAGCTACTGCTAAAACAGCACATTATATGTAACATTAACACAGAAGTACAGCACAGGAACGACAAACGATTAACTCTTCTTCTGGATCATCCAAATGCTCTGTAGCAAACTTCAGACGGGCCTGGACATGTACTGGCTTAAGCAGGGGGACACGTCTGGCACTGCAGGATTTGAGTCCCTGGAGGCGTAGTGTGTTACTGATGGTAGGCTTTGTTACTTTGGTCCCAGCTCTCTGCAGGTCATTTACTCGGTGCCCCCCGTGTGGTTCTGGAATTTTTGCTCACTGTTCTTGTGATAATTTTGACCCCACGGGGTGAGATCTTGCGTGGAGCCCCAGATCGAGGGAGATTATTAGTGGTCTTGTATGTCTTCCATTTCCTAATAATTGCTCCCACAGTTGATTTCTTCAAACCAAGCTGCTTACCTATTGCAGATTCAGTCTTCCCAGCCTGGTACAGGTCTACAATGTTGTTTCTGGTGTCCTTTGACAGCTCTTTGTTCTTGGCCATAGTGGAGTTTGGAGTGTGACTGTTTGAGGTTGTGGACAGGTGTCTTTTATACTGATAACAAGTTCAAACAGGTGCCATTAATACAGGTAACGAGTGGAGGACAGAGGAGCCTCTTAAAGAAGAAGTTACAGGTCTGTGAGAGCCAGAAATCTTGCTTGTTTGTAGGTGACCAAATAGTTATTTTTCACCATAATTTGCAAATAAATTCATTAAAAATCCTACAATTTGATTTTCTGGATTTTTTTCTCTCATTTTGTCTGTCATAGTTGAAGTGTACCTATGATGAAAATTACAGGCCTCTCTCATCTTTTTAAGTGGGAGAACTTGCACAATTGGTGTCTGACTAAATACTTTTTTACCCCACTGTAGATTCAACTACAGAGACCAGGGAGGTTTTCGAATGCCTCGCAACTAACAGGTCTGTGAGAGCCGGAATTCTTACTGGTTGGTGGCTGATCAAATACTTATGTCATGGCAATAAAATGCAAATGAATTACTTAAAAATAATACAATGTGATATTCTGGATTTTTGTTTTAGATTCCGTCTCTCACAGTTGAAGTGTACCTATCATAAAAATTACAGACCTCTACATGCTTTGTAAGTAGGAAAACCTGCAAAATCGGCAGTGTATCAAATACTTGTTCTCCCCACTGTACATGTTATTCAATCACTTAATCTAAACCGCTTCGCGTACGTCAACTGGACCGTCTGCGTAGCCAGGCGCTAGAATATAACGTGGTTCTATTTTAGACACTTGATGCACTGTAAGTCCCTCCTCTACCATCTACTTCATTGGCATTGACAATAAGACACAGTGATATACAGGCCTAAAGGCAGAGACAATAAGACACAGTGATATAGAGGCCAAACGGCATTGACAATAAGACACAGTGATATAGAGGCCTAAAGGCAGAGACAATAAGAAAACACAGTGATATATAGACCTAAAGGCAGAGACAATAAGAAGACACGGTGATATATAGGCCTAAAGGCCAAGACAATAAGACACAGTGATATATAGACCTAAAGGCAGAGACAATAAGAAGACACAGTGATATATAGACCTAAAGGCAGAGACAATAAGACACAGTGATATATAGACCCAAAGGCAGAGACAATAAGATGACACAGTGGCAGAATAAATTCAACCACACCTTTGTTTCATCACAAAACCGGAGAGGAACCTCTGTCCAGTGAAGTCCACAAAGCATATTGCATGTAACTAATAGTTATATGACCTACAGCAGGTCAAGTTAATGTTTCTGACATTTTCGGTCTATTAACCAACTACTGATTTAGAACCACAGAGAGTTACCTCAAGTCGCATAGAAAACAGGAGCTCCTCCACTATTCCATCACCATGTCAACAACAGGAGCAGCCTCCACTAGTCCAGCACCATGTCAACAACAGGAGCTCCTCCACTATTCCAGCACCATTTCAACAACAGGAGCTCCTCCACTATTCCAGCACCATGTCAACAACAGGAGCAGCCTCCACTAGTCCAGCACCATGTCAACAACAGGAGCTCCTCCACTAGTCCAGCACCATGTCAACAACAGGAGCTCCTCCATTATTCCAGCACCATTTCAACAACAGGAGCTGCCTCCATTATTCCAGCACCATGTCATCAACAGGAGCTCCTCCATTATTCAGTACCATTTCAACTTCAACATCATCAAATCACCTCTGTTTAGTCTAATACAATAACAACTTAAAGATACCCAAAACAATTTAGGCCAGTCAACGTAAGCTAAATATGATGTGGCTGTCCATGGTACTGATTTGTGTGTCTCTGTGTGTGTGTGTGTGTGTGTGTGTGTGTGTGTGTGTGTCAGTAGAAAAAACATGTTGTCTCTAACACCAATGGCATCCCCCTCTCGTTCATGTTGTCTCTAACACCAATGGCATCCCCCTCTCGTTCATGCTGTCTCTAACACCAATGGCATCCCCCTCTCCTTCATGTTGTCTCTAACACCAATGGCATCCCCCTCTCCTTCATGTTGTCTCTAACACCAATGGCATCCCCCTCTCCTTCATGTTGTCTCTAACACTAATGGCATCCCCCTCTCCTTCATGTTGTCTCTAACACTAATGGCATCCCCCTCTCCTTCATGTTGTCTCTAACACTAATGGCATCCCCCTCTCCTTCATGTTGTCTCTAACACCAATGGCATCCCCCTCTCCTTCATGTTGTCTCTAACACCAATCATGGGCAACAATGAGCCAGCTAGTTAACATTAGCATACTACATCTAGCTACATATTGAACCTGACTTCCATTCATGGGCAACAATGAGCCAGCTAGTTAACATTAGCATACTACATCTAGCTACATATCGAACGTTCGTCCTTTCAGGTCAGGGGCACAACAATGTATGAATTTATGGTTGGATCATAATTGCCGTTTGTACTCATTGGCCAGTATGGTGAATTTAGTAAAACCTCAAGTCCAAATCCCAATTTCCATCCATGGCTAATTTAGGAAAGGGATGATTTTAGCTAGTTGTACTCATTGGACAGTACGGATAATTAAATAAAGCCACAGAGGGAAAAACACATTTTAGTTTAGCTAGCTAGCTAGCCACCGGAGGACAACAACACAATGAGATACAAGAATTCAAGTTTCTTGTGTCAGTAATGATGTTTGGCTTTTAATGTGATGTGATTGGTGTAAAGCCAAATCCAAACTGGCTTTTAATGCGATGTGATTGGTTGTGAAGCCAAATCCAAACTGGCTTTTAATGCGATGTGATTGGTTGTGAAGCCAAATCCAAACTGGCTTTTAATGCGATGTGATTGGTTGTGAAGCCAAATCCAAACTGGCTTTTAATGCGATGTGATTGGTTGTGAAGCCAAATCCAAACTGGCTTTTAATGCGATGTGATTGGTGTGAAGCCAAATCCAAATGGGCTTTTAATGCGATGTGATTGGTGTAAAGCCAAATCCAAACGGGCTTTTAATGCGATGTGATTGGTTGTGAAGCCAAATCCAAACTGACTTTTAATGCGATGTGATTGGTTGTGAAGCCAAATCCAAACTGGCTTTTAATGCGATGTGATTGGTTGTGAAGCCAAATCCAAACGGACTTTTAATGCGATGTGATTGGTTGTGAAGCCAAATCCAAACTGGCTTTTAATGCGATGTGATTGGTTGTGAAGCCAAATCCAAACTGGCTTCCCTTGCATTCAATGCTACAGGGGTCAACAATGCAATTCTCTATTTGACCAGACAGCATCAGATAGATGGTCTACAGTCGTGGCCAAAAGTTTTGAGAATGACACAAATATTAATCTTCATAAAGTCTGCTGCCTCAGTTTGTATGATGGCAATTTGCATATACTCCAGAATGCTATGAACAGTGATCAGATTAATTGCAAAGTCCCTCTTTGCCATGCAAATGAACTGAATCCCCCAAAAACATTTCCACTGCATTTCAGCCCTGCCACAAAAGGACCAGCTGACATCATGTCAGTGATTCTCTCATTAACACAGGTGTGAGTGTTGACGAGGACAAGGCTGGAGATCCCTCTGTCATGCTGATTGAGTTCGAATAACAGACTGGAAGCTTCAAAAGGAGGGTGGTGCTTGGAATCATTGTTCTTCCTCTGTCAACCATGGTTACCTGCAAGGAAACACATGCCGTAATCATTGCTTTGCACATAAAGTGGTTCACAGGCAAGGATATTGCTGCCAGTAAGATAGCAGCTAAATCAACCATTTATTGGATCATCAAGAACTTCAAGGAGAGCGCTTGAATTGTTGTGAAGAAGGCTTCAGGGCGCCCAAGAAAGTCCAGCAAGCGCCAGGACCGTCTCCTAAAGTTGATTCAGCTGCGGGATCGGGGCACCACCAGTACAGAGCTCAGGAATGGCAGCAGGCAGGTGTGTGGGGAACAGAGATGAGGTCGCCATTCAAATGTTAAACACCAGTCCATGCAAATTATTATGTGACTTGTTGAGGACATTTTTAATCCTGAACATATATACTTTAAGGTGCGTTATGGCCACCAACTGGACTGGAGTGTGGACCTCGTTCATCTATCCACGTGGGTATACAGTCATTAAAAACCAATGAAGTAGATGGTAGAGGAGGGACTTACAGTGCATCAAGTGTCTAAAATAGAACCAAGTTATATTCTAGCGCCTGGCTACGCAGACGGTCCAGTTGACGTACGCGAAGCGGTTTAGATGAAGTGATTGAATAACATGTACAGTGGGGAGAACAAGTATTTGATACGCTGCCGATTTTGCAGGTTTTCCTACTTACAAAGCATGTAGAGGTCTGTAATTTTTTAATGATAGGTACACTTCAACTGTGAGAGAACAAAAATCCAGAAAATCACATTGTATGATTTTTAACTAATTAATTTGCATTTTATTGCATGACATAAGTATTTGATACATCAGAAAAGCAGAACTTAATATTTGGTACAGAAACCTTTGTTTGCAATTACAGAGATCATATGTTTCCTGTAGTACTTGTTCTCCCCACTGTATGTCTCTATTATTCTGGTTGTGCATAATATATCCGCACGTAATAGGTACATGTAGGTAGTGGCAAAGTAGTTATGCATAGATCATAAACAGCGAGTAGCAGAAGCATAAAAAAGGGGAGCAGGGGGGGGTCAATGAAAATATTCAGGGAAGTAGGCATTTGACTAGCTGTTCAGCAGTCTGATGGCTTGGGGGTAGAAGCTGTTCAGCAGTCTGATGGCTTGGGGGTAGAAGCTGTTCAGCAGTCTGATGGCTTGGGGGTAGAAGCTGTTCAGCAGTCTGATGGCTTGGGGGTAGAAGCTGTTCAGCAGTCTGATGGCTTGGGGGTAGAAGCTGTTCAGCAGTCTGATGGCTTGGGGGTAGAAACAGTTCAGCAGTCTGATGGCTTGGGGGATAGAAGCTTTTCAGCAGTCTGATGGCTTGGGGGTAGAAGCTGTTCAGCAGTCTTATGGCTTGGGGGTAGAAGCTGTTCAGCAGTCTGATGGCTTGGGGGTAGAAGCTGTTCAGCAGTCTGATGGCTTGGGGGTAGAAGCTGTTCAGCAGTCTTATGGCTCGGGGATAGAAGCTGTTCAGCAGTCTTATGGCTTGGGGGTAGAAGCTGTTCAGCAGTCTGATGGCTTGGGGGTAGAAGCTGTTCAGCAGTCTTATGGCTCGGGGATAGAAGCTGTTCAGCAGTCTTATGGCTTGGGGGTAGAAGCTGTTCAGCAGTCTGATGGCTTGGGGGTAGAAGCTGTTCAGCAGTCTTATGGCTTGGGGGTAGAAGCTGTTCAGCAGTCTTATGGCTTGGGGGTAGAAGCTGTTCAGCAGTCTGATGGCTTGGGGGTAGAAGCTGTTCAGCAGTCTTATGGCTTGGGGGTAGAAGCTGTTCAGCAGTCTGATGGCTTGGGGGTAGAAGCTGTTCAGCAGTCTGATGGCTTGGGGGTAGAAGCTGTTCAGCAGTCTTATGGCTTGGGGTAGAAGCTGTTCAGCAGTCTTATGGCTTGGGGGTAGAAGCTGTTCAGCAGTCTTATGGCTTGGGGGTAGAAGCTGTTCAGCAGTCTTATGGCTTGGGGGTAGAAGCTGTTCAGCAGTCTGATGGCTTGGGGGTAGAAGCTGTTCAGCAGTCTGATGGCTTGGGGGTAGAAGCTGTTCAGCAGTCTTATGGCTTGGGGGTAGAAGCTGTTCAGCAGTCTGATGGCTTGGGGGTAGAAACTGTTCAGCAGTCTGATGGCTTGGGGGTAGAAGCTGTTCAGCAGTCTGATGGCTTCGGGGTAGAAGCTGTTCAGCAGTCTTATGGCTTGGGGGTAGAAGCTGTTCAGCAGTCTGATGGCTTTGGGGTAGAGATGAGATGTTGAGATGTTTTGTGATTAGGAGTAGTGATTAGTGGGGGTGATTAGTGGGGGAGAAAAAAAACCTCAGACATTTTCCTTCTCGGATATTAGACAGCTTCACTGGTTGATAATGATTATCATGATATCGGTAATCGGTGATAAGCACCCTGTGTTCTGTCAACTCAACCACCAAATAAAGTTCATTGAACAGCAATACATTGATAAGCTTTCATAGGCTTTTATGTATGTTTTGATGATGAAGCAAACCTAATGTGGAAAAGGGCCAACAGGTTTGTGTGTGTGTGCGCGTGCGCGTGTGCGCGTGTGTGTGTGTGCACGTGTGTGTGTGCGTGTGTGTATGTGTGTGCGCGCACGTGTACGTGCGTGCGTGCATGTGTACGTGTGTGTGTGTGTGTGTGTGTGTGTGTGTGTGTGTGTGTGTGTGTGTGTGTGTGTGTGTGTGTGTGTGTGTGTGTGTGTGTGTGTGTGTGTGTGTGTGTGTGTGTGTGTGTGTGTGTGTGTGTGTGTGTGTGTGTGTGTGTGTGTGCTTAGCCTATTTGTGAGTTACTGTGTGAGTGAGTGTGGGAGAATTGTGTCTCAATCTCAGTTGGTGAAACTGATACCAAATATTTGTAGTTCGTAGTTTTGTAGTAGACTATAATAAATAGATATAATGCTAAATGTATTGATAATAATTATATGACCTAAAGGTTTACAGATATGATAACATTTGTATTGGTTTTGACCAAAAAAGTCCTATGAGGCCATTTTCACTTTCATTTTCCAAAGGCGTGTGAATAGTCATGAATTAAAAAATACAAATCCTAAACCATACTGTGCTTTACAGCATCAAACAAAATTGAAACATGTGATTGTAGAAAATATTTCAGGTTAATGTATATTCTCCGTATATAGTGCATTTATAATAGGTCTATTGGTCATTACTTCTTCCTTTTGGGAATACATTTTTTTGGGGAAATCAGTTATATTTTATTTAATTGAGGAGAATTGATCAAATGTCCATGGACAGTATGAATGCAGAAATACATCATGATGGTTTTGAATCGAAACGATAGCGCCTTTCTCTCACGGCTTGCGCTCGTTATATTCCAATTCAGGCTGCTTCCTAGAATAGTTGACCAATTCGAAAATAATCTTCCCTCCAAATTTGTAATTGTAGAGTCACCTATATAATACAATGTTGGCCTAATTCAAACAACGATACATTTACTCGAGTTGTCAGCTACATTTCTAACCATTTGGTTATGTATAGTGTCAGGTGCTTTGTGTGATAAAACAAGTCAAAAATAACTGCGCGGTTATGATACATGATACATGACATACGGGCTATATTATTATTTGTTTAGGCTACAAATGTATAGACCTAAAGTTATTTTGAGCCACACCACCCTGCCGGCCATAATGTTTCTTTTTCGACACTATTTTCTCCACGCTTTGTGAATTCCACTTGGGGGAAGTCTAAACGGGATCCGTGGGACGTCCCAAATCTGATGTCACACTACTGAAGTTACATTTTATTAAACGGTTTTAGTAAGGGTTAAAGTTAGTTAATGATTATTGTTAAAGTGCAGGTTAGGGTTAGGGTAATGGACGTCCCAAGGTCTCGGACAGCACTAACTATTCTACGAGCGCCCAAGAAGTACAGTGTGGCGAGCTCGAGCGCACTAGCAGTGTGAACGGGACTGTAATGAACTCATTATAAAGCTGTCTGACCCGGTGTGTTCGCTGAGATTAGCCAATCAGAGTCTGGGCTGGAGAGTTTCAACAGCAGAGCGGTGTGACAACTTTGTCAGTTGCAGGTGGAGACGTATTAGCACAGGACAGGACAGGACAGGACAGGACAGGAGGAGAGGGAGGAGAGACTGGAAACACCGCCGGAGAAATTTGGCTATAACAAAGAAGGATATTGGCAAGAAAGTGATAACGTAACGTTTTATAATAATTTATTGAAAAAAAAACTTAAAACATTCCGTGTAACAGCAGTTTTAAAACTCTGGACAAGATGTTCTATCATTTTGTCTAGAACAACTATTTCCGACAAAAACTTTACCCAGAACAGTCATTCTACTTGCACAATTTGAGTTGGAGGAAAGTTTCAGGAAAGGTCTACAATGGCGAAATCTAAGAACTTTGGAATCGACGCGCTGTTGGCGCACCGGGACAGCTCCCCGGGACTGCGTTTTGAGGACAGCCGCGTCTCTTACCACCCGTCGGAAACACCATCCCCGCAGAGGACCCACAACGGTATCCACATTCAGAACGGAATGATCCACAAACCGGGTCTACTGAACTTCTCCCAGCCGGGACTCACCCAGCTATCTCAGGGGGCCATCCATGGAATGTATCCCACTCACATGTACCGCATCGCGGCCCTGGGGGGGCAGCACCCTGCCTTTACCTACCAAGGTTTTGCGCAGCATGCCCAGCAGTACCCAGAGCACCTACACCCGGCAGCTGTGGCTGGGTTCCCGTTAGAACACTGGATTAGAGCCGGAATGATGCTTCCAAAACTAGGGGACTACGGTAGTAAGTAGACTGGAGTGGTCCCATTTATATTTATTTGAATATAATTAAAATAAGTAACTCTGTCACTGTTCATATTAGAAGTTTATTGTGTGATAACAAAAGTAGTTGTAAATAATGTATTAAGACTGGATGTTGTCTAACGCTTAAGACAAATGTTGCTGCTAAATTGTTTTGGTATAGCTTTTCATTTGAATTAATTTGCCCCTTTTTAATGAATTATTTGTACTTTTATAATTTCATTGAACAATGTGTGAATTTACTACATTGTGTTATAATGTTAAATACAAATATTCCCTCCGTGTTTTAGATCTTGCTATTTGGAATTATTCCAAATGATGAGCTTCGTTTTAAATAATTAAATAATAAATAATAATAATTAAAACATAAGCAGTCGAAAATAAACTATAATTGAATAAATAATATTTTAATTAATAGGCCATAGCCACGCGAGATGTTTAACAATAAGGTAACACCTGGGGGAAATAGGTCCACTTCCGTCAATAAAATCCTGGGATCATTTATTGCATTTTCATTGATATAATGGCTCTGAGTTTAATAGCCCTGCTTAAAAGCGATATCTCGCGGTCCTCACATCACCTGCAAACTAAAGTCCATCAAAACGTATCACCGGGACAGCTTTTAAAGTCGACACTATTTCTATCTTAGTCCCATCCTCCTCCCTTACAGAACAGCTAAATGAACTTCACATGACCAAGATCATGTAAAAATAAAAATAAAAAAGAAGAATAAACAACAACAAACACACAAGTATATAAATAAATAAATGTCGGCTGGGTTTTAGGCCAGTACTTGTAAAACGCCAACTGCTAATGTAAAAACAAATAAAATAATATATAAATGTCGGCTGGGTTTTAGGCCAGTACTTGTAAAACGCCAACTGCTAATGTAAAAACAAATAAAATAATAAATACATTTGATTGATTGAATTGTATTGATATAAAGAAGAATTTTATAACATGTAATAGGAATTATGTCAACATAGTATTCAGAATAAAAACGTGTAATTATTCATAATGATTAATAGTAATAACATGTGATTAATAACTCTCTCTCTCTCTCATGGTCTCCACTCCAGCCTCTTCTCAGGATAGTCTGATGGGGAAGTGTCGTAGGCCCAGAACAGCCTTCACCAGTCAACAGCTACTACACCTGGAGAACCAGTTCAAACTCAACAAATACCTGTCCAGACCTAAACGCTTTGAGGTGGCCACCTCTCTCGTGCTCACAGAGACACAGGTGATGATCCCTGAACTGATTTTCAATCCTTTGCGTCGTTGTTTGCCATTTTATTACTTTGTGTCGGGGATCATACAAAAATAAATATGACATAGTTCAGATCCATCTTCAGTCACTTAGAGGTCCTACACATTCACACTCAACTAAAAATGAGCTGCACGTTGTTTGAACTGACATGCTTATCCTCATGTTCTTTTCTGACGCCGTGTTCCGGTTCCGTTCAGGTGAAGATCTGGTTCCAGAACAGGCGTATGAAGTGGAAGCGGAGCCGCAAGGCCAAGGAGCAGGCAGCCCATGTCCAGGGGGAATACGACTGCCCACACAGAGGGAAGAACAGCACCAAGACTGGGTCTGGAGATACCCGGAACTCTGGTACCCTAGAGGATGAGGAGGATCTGGAAGCAGAAGAGGAAGATGAGGAGGATGTGTTAAGTGCTAGTACATTAGCAGCTGGAGTGGGTTTAGTGTCTCACCCCACAAATTTCCTGAGGCACACCGTTACGGATCTCAGCTATAGTTCTCATGGTTTTTACTCAGAAGATGAACTAGAGGACCGTGGACCTGGGCTGGAGAGGAGGGTTGGGGTGGGGTTATGAGGAGAATGGGATTGGAGAGGAGGGTTGGGGTGGAGCTGGAGGGGTGGGGTTATGAGGAGTGTGGGGCTGGAGAGGAGGGGTGGGGTTGTGAGGAGAGTGGGGCTGGAGAGGAGGGTTGGGGTGGGACTGGAGAGGAGAGTTGGGGTTATGAGGAGAGTGGGACTGGAGAGGAGAGGTGGGGTTATGAGGAGAGTGGGACTGGAGAGGAGGGTTGGGGTTATGAGGAGAGTGGGACTGGAGAGGAGGGTTGGGGTTATGAGGAGAGTGGGACTGGAGAGGAGGGTTGGGGTTATGAGGAGAGTGGGGCTGGAGAAGAGGGTTGGGGTGGGGCTGGAGAGGAGGGGTGGGGTTATGAGGAGAGTGGGGCTGGAGAGGAGGGTTGGGGTTATGAGGAGAGTGGGACTTGAGAAGAGGGTTGGGGTTATGAGGAGAGTGGGACTGGAGAGGAGGGTTGGGGTTATGAGGAGAGTGGGACTGGAGAGGAGAGGTGGGGTTATGAGGAGAGTGGGACTGGAGAGGAGGGTTGGGGTTATGAGGAGAGTGGGACTGGAGAGGAGGGTTGGGGTTATGGACTGGGAGGAGGAGGGTTGGGGTTATGAGGAGAGTGGGCTGGAGAAGAGGGTTGGGGTGGGGCTGGAGAGGAGGGGTGGGGTTATGAGGAGAGTGGGGCTGGAGAGGAGGGTTGGGGTTATGAGGAGAGTGGGACTGGAGAAGAGGGTTGGGGTTATGAGGAGAGTGGGACTGGAGAGGAGGGTTGGGGTTATGAGGAGAGTGGGGCTGGAGAGGAGGGGTGGGGTTATGAGGAGAGTGGGACTGGAGAGGAGGGTTTGGGTGGGGCTATGAGGAGAGTGGGATGTTTACTGTGCCCTATTCTCTATATTGTGCCCATAGGACTCTGGTCAAAAGTAGTACACTATATAGGGTGCCATTTGGGATACTACAAAAAAATGTCTCAACACTCACGAGCAGGTATCATCATCAACAGTCATGACTAGTGAAGAATGAGAATGCTATCCATAGTAGCCACTACTCGGCTCAGCAGTGGCCCGAAAACATTCACTAGTCAGTGGTTACAAGTAGTTATTCATTTTCTGTTCATCGTAATTTGCGTTACATTCAACAAGGGGAGCAAAAAAGGACTTGATACTTACTATAAGGCTGTGTTTACACAGGGCAGCCCAATTCGGATCTTTTTCTTTTTTTTTTACACGAATTGTTATTTTGACCAATCACATCGAATCTTTTCACATGAGCTGATCTGATTGGTCAAAATAGCAATTAGTGGGGGAGGGGGAAAAACAGAATTTGTCTGCCGATGTGAAAGCAGCCATTTAAGTCCATTAAGCTATTTTGTCGTACATCCGCCCAGTGTTCTCATACGTTTACAGTCACATGCTATGTTGGTTCCTGAACTGCAAACTCGATTTTTAAAAAATGTATTTAACTCACAACAACAAAAAACTGATTGTATCCAATTTATTATTTAATAGGCACTTACTATAGTCATTTCTTTGTATTTAACCTGTGGAGATGGAAAACTTGTTTTTTTATGAAGTTGAATATATGTTGTTTATGACAGAATATTAAAATTAGGTGAAATCAAAAGTTAATTTTGTCCAAGTTAAAACTCTCAAAAGGCACTGAATCGGTGGAATGACCCAAGAGGTGTGATGTGATTGGAGCTAATTGGTGGATCAGGACTACATTACAGTCGTTAAGATGTGAAGCTGATTTTCTGGAGTTTCCCTGTGGCGACACACACACACACACACACACACACACACACACACACACACACACACACACACACACACACACACACACACACACACACACACACACACACACACACACACACACACACACACACACACACCTCTCTCTGCCCACCCCTCTCGAGCAGAGCTGTTTAATTTAGGCTATTTCGTTCTCCTGAAATAGTGTGTTAACAGACAAAGCCTTCACGTTTATTAAACAGGAACACAGTATATCAGTATATCAATAATCTCCTGTTATTCCTCTTGTGTACATTACAAACCCCATGGCCTTTATATTTAACACAATCAGTGGAGCTTGTTTTCCTTATCAATTAAAAATGCAACTGTTAAAATATTACGACATACTGACTGCGTTTGTGTAGGTCTCTTTAAAAACTGTCAGTACCTCTATATCAACAGACCCAAAATGCAACACTGTGATCAGAGGCACTCAACGCTGACCCATAATGCAGCACTGTGATCAGAGGCACTCAACGCTGACCCATAATGCAACACTATATGAAGGAGGGTTTATTATAGTCAG